>NC_085141.1:45396219-45460387 GCF_024139115.2 Armigeres subalbatus | reverse complement strand
AATTGATGATGAATTTCAAGCCCTAAAAGTACCCCTTCAGTCGTCGCACAATAATAGAAATTCCGAAACATCAACTTTTCTTGCAAGACGATTATTCAACGGCATTTAACTGGGCTTTCGCAAGTGATGACTGGCAAAGTAAATACTCATAGGGTAGCAAATATACGCCGGGATTCCCATTCCTGCATTCCAACGCAGAGGGAAAAAAAGTTGGCCTGTTCTCGCCATGGCTCCTGGCTCTGCTGGTATGGTGGTGAAGGGTCCCTGCCGTCGTCGCAGTAAATCGAAAAGATATCGCACGCACTCTACGAGAAATTCCTGCCGCTGTTTCCTCGTTCAAAGAACCACCGAAGGCGATGTGGGCGGTAACGGCTTTGTATGCTACAAATTTGGCTTTAAAGAACCATTTACTCGGAAAATATATCACTCTTGTTGTTGTCGGTTTGTTGTTGCCCTTCCTTGCCCGTTGAGCTTCGTTTTGGAACAAACTTCGTCCATACGGCCCCTGGGGTGGGGCAGGGTGCGTGATACAGGCAGAGAAATATTGGAAAACTCTGGATTTGGTTGGCTGCTGACTGCTTTCACGGCTGGAGGCGCATTGGAATTGGAACAACTTCATTTTCTTCGCTTGAAACATTTTTATTTGGATGTATTAAAATTGAATCGTGGGATGAAATAAATTCATTTCTGTAAAAATTAGGCGTTTAGGCGCAGTAGCATGATTCTACAAACCGAATAGCTGACAGTGTACAACGTTACCATTTTTAACCTTCCCTTTGTGTGATGTTTGTTCATAGCAACAGTTTGAAATAAATTGCCGAGTTGCTCAGGGAATTGACAGAATTTTGAGATTAAGTATTATATAACAGGCTTCCTTCAAAGCTGTGGGAAATGGCATTAGACGTTATTTGCATCTTCTCAAAATTTGTTATTCAGTCATCTGATTTACATTCCGTTTCATTATGTGCACTATCATATTCATAAAACAATCTGTTCGACTCACAGCAAGCCACCCGCTGACACTGCCGGGGGACCCCAATCCACTAAGATTTTGAATCAGCTTCCCCTCAGCAGCAGAAACCCGAACCCGTTCACTGTTTGCGCGCGTCCATCCGACGGTCGCTTGTCAGTCCAACAGACATAGCGTAGCAACGCAACCAGCAGACATCCAGATTAAGCGCCTCCGGTCTTCTGCTTCGGAGTGTGAACCCTTTGGGAGAAGGGCCACAATGGCTCCGGTATCAAGAAAACGACTACGTTGGACGGCTGTCCGACTCAATCTTCATTAAGTTGAGAATTTCTGTCTGTCTGTCTTGTCGCAAACTGAAGCATAGGAAAAATAAGGTACCTAACAATTTAAGGAAATTGTTTAACCGGGCCATGTATTTTTACTCATCCGGAAAGATCGCAAGCAGTGTTCAAATTAAGCTGGATATTGGTTACCGTCAAACGGGGTGAGTTGCAACATTTTCCAACTTCACTGTTACTGACTGAGCATCAAAATGAATTGTTTCAAAATTCCATAGGTGGAGAAATAATAGATTTCATAGATGTTAAGTTTCCGTTTGTTGCAAGCTACCCCGTTCCTACGGTTCAAAACTGTCAGACCCTTAAAAGGGTTACCCGGATTCACGCTGGTGTTGAATAGAGCTGGATGTTATATTTTATTTTTTAATTATAACTGTTTGATTAGCCGGTGGCAATATACATCTTAAATTGATTTATACTTTTAAAGTGTTCAATAATCTTTACCAAACTTTTACCTCAAGAGTGCGTTGAAACTTTTGCAATTTATGTCGGTCACATCACGTCGTTAATGTAAATTGTGGAATCGGCATCAGTGCAATTAAAGCCGAATTGAGTATCACAAATTGTTAGGCTGACCAGATCATTTCAGTGAAAAAACGGGACAAACGCACTTGCAGAACGGGACATGTCAAAAAACCGTGTGATAACATTCAAGAGCTGTGGAAATTTCAAAATTTATTGGCTTTATTTTTATTTTCAATATTTTCAATATATCAATTTTCAAAATGTCAAACGACAAATGCGAAAAGAGCAATAGGGTGGGATTATTGATTTCCCGTGCCAAAACCCATGAATATAAGTGAGGGAAAATCTGCGGATAAGAATAACAAGAATCTCAACAAATGTAATTTAATTATTTTCATGTCAAATCTAATCAATCCACAGTCCTTTTTGATCGAAATTGATTTAAATGACGGTAAAAGTAGCCTCATATCTTGGGAATCTTGTCCATTTATTTTCATAGGCGTAACTAGAGTTTCGGCCTAGGGGGGGGGGGGGCATGTACCAGCTGGTGGGATGTAATTTTTAAAAGCGATTTAAAGCACTGTGCGCATGGATTGCAATAGAAATTGTTTGACTAAGTTTATCGCTCATTCGTCCTAGAACTAACATAAAAAAATCGCGAATAATACAATTGATTTCCGATGCTGTGATTGCTTCAAAACGCTGTGTCTGTGTCAACTTGTTTTCTCCATGTTACTAAATGTGGATAAGTGTGTAATCTAAGATTCAAGAATCTTCTTCGAATTATCTATAAATGAAATTCGATATGAGTAATACTATAATACTATAATACTATAATACTATATAGTAATAATTGAGTATATTTCTGAAAGTTTTCAAGCATTTCCATGATTACTTAATGCATAAAGATCTCGATTTTTTTTGGAACTTGAAATTTTTGAAACTCTAGATGTGGAATGAATTCCACGAAATTTTGTCTTAATCAATATAAGTATTCATGCAATTCCAAAATGTATGCTATGTGCTGAAATAGTTAAGTACCGATGAACACAAATTTGGAATTTTATGAGTCATAAATTCCATGAGTCAGAGTTAGTCAGAGTCTGAATAGGTGAGAGATTTCTCTGCAAAAATCAAAGAGACTTGAGAAGCAATCAAATCGATCTGAATTGTGCTGCAAAAGAAATGTTTTCTGATACGAACTGGTTTCTAAATCTAATTTTTTTATCCTAAAAGACAAATTCTAACTAAAGCAGGCACAAAAGAGTTTTCCGATGATCCTTATGAAATCGCCAAAAAATTAAATGGAACAAGATCTTTTGAGGATTATAAAAATATTTCTTTAATGCAATCTCTGTTGTGAGTGCAAAGGTTGCCTAAGTTTTGTCCTAATACAGTAGCCGTTCGATAACTGCAAAATGTTTACTTTCCAGTTAACGAATGCCGTTCGATAACTGCAATGCATTCTAGATGTCAAACGGTTGTTAATCGACGTCAGATGCAATAAAAGTGCATCTAAATGTGCAGCGCAATACAGCTGTTATTGAGTCTGACATCAGTTTGAAGTTAAGCGGTCCGATAACTGCAAAACTGTTGCAACTATCGAATTACAATTAAAAAGCATTGCAGTTATATGACTTGCAGTTATCGAACGTCTACTGTACTTTCAATGGAATGCGTTATTGATTTTTATGTCATTGTAACAAAGATTCTTAAGTTTTATAATTTTATATTTTTCTGTGCCAGAATTATATAGCGAGAGCAAAAAGCTCCATAGGAATTTGATCAACTGTTTTGCGGCATACTTTGCGATTAACTCGAAGATTTTCGAAAGAATGGTCGTTCGAAATTTCATTGACCGGATTTGTGTATGTACATGTGCTCATTTTGATGTAGTTGCTTCAGTCTTTTTTGAAGTGGATGGTAGTTTAATAGAACAGGAATATTTATATCTTAATACAATTATGTTTTTATGTTTCTGCGACCAGGATACTAGTCAAACAAATGCAGAACAAATTTATTATTTTAAGCTAGCAACTGAGCGGCATTGATTTTAGCTTAAAAATCGAGAAAATGTTCCCGGAGCTCCAACTTAAATATTTCGATGCTTTGCTGAACAAATGGTCATAGATGTGATAACGCAACAAAAAATATGTTTATAGAATTCATAATCAAAATTAAGAAATATGTAGGAAATATGTAAATGAAATAAAAACTGACTAAGTTGGAATTACTATTCAAAATTTTCTGGGGGGGGCACAAGTAGGTCTGGAGGGGACCCGCCCCCCCCCCCCCCCCCCCCCCCCGGCCCACCCTATTTACGCCAATGTTTATTTTGTCCCCTTGTGCTTCCAAAAAGGCGATACTCATGCAATTTCGTCGCTAAAAGTAAAACAGATCCTGGCTTATTTGGTAGACTGCTTTACAGCTCGGACTCTTGGAGATTTCCACCGGATTGTATTTTAAATTAGGCCGAAATTCTAATTTTCTACCAACGGAATCCCATGAATCTCGCCCATATGGAAGCAAAATTTGCAGACAAGCTTCTGATCTGTAAACCAGCCTTAACCCTCGGGACTCGCGCCGTTGTAAAAAGTACAACACCTTCGAAAAAGCACGCTCCTCGTTCACAATTGAAGCGGGACTGCATGAGCGAGTCCCGGAAGGTTAAAGTGCGGGAAGACCGAATTTTCCCTTGGTTTGAAACCGCCTTAGACTTTGAATAATTCTTAATCTTTCGAAAAGAATCAAAGGATTAAAAAATATGTGATAAAGCAGATTTAAAAAATAAAATAGAATTACCTACCTCTCAAGATTGAAAAATAAATAAAATAAACTTAATCTGGGAATTAGAATGTCGTCCTTGCGCTTATTTTTATTGACGTTGAGACGTGACCTGATTTTCAGGATATTCTTGCCTACCAAGTTACCGGTTCCGTTCAAGCCACTGCCAAATTAGCCAAATTCTAAGGATCAATGAAAAAACGGGACAAATTGAGGATTTTTTAGATCACGGCGTGACAGCACAAAAAGGTCTGAAAAACGGGACTATCCCGTTAAATACGGTACGTATGGTCAGCCTACAAATTGTATAATCTGCAAGTGACTTCATTGAGCTCTGAAACAAAGTTTCCGATATCTAAAAGAAATGGCTGATTCCGCCGGAAATGATATTGTTTCTGTGGGAAAGAAAATGGTGATTCCGTCTGGAATGGTTTTCAAATCGCTTCGCTCTGGTTTCTGCAAGCAAAGTGTCATAAATCATCATCACAGTAAACACCATTCAAATATGTTAGTTGAAAGCCAGTAGTTACCAACTAACGACCCAATTTTGATTGTCTTCTCAGACCAATAGCGGAAATTTTTCACGTGGAAAATCGTTGTGTGCCGTGGTTGAGACCACATGTCAAGTTTTCTCGCTGCTCGTTTTTCTCCTTACATTTGCAATTTTTACGATTTCTGCGAATTAGGTTCAGTTCTGGATCTGGATCAAAATGTAAGAAACTGTGCAGTCTGTTTGGAATTATAGTTGGTGACAGAACAACTCCGAGATTTGGACAGAAATTGATATCAAAATTTCTTCCAGTGTGCATCCTCTTTGAAGATAGTATCAAGCTTATATATTCACCGTGAAGTCTCTCTCAGTCCTCCGGATATACTTTAATTTGGTTAGATTTTTTCGATTTGTTTTTACTCTGATTTCATTATAAAAATTAAATACGCACCCCCCAGACCCATTGCTACCTCCGACGAAGGGATGTGAAACATTTTCATTTCTAATATGTCAGCCTGTTTGAATTACAATGGTGTAGCCAGAGGGGGGAAGGGGGGGCGCGAAGGTTCAAAACAACTCGAAACATTTCGGGCTCAAGAATTCTCTTTGAAATCCTTCTAGAAGCTCCCTGGAAACTTCTCAAATCCTAAAATCCTAAAAATCTAAAAAAAATTTCTGAGAACTTCTCCGGGCATTCATCCAGGAACTCTTCCTTTAATTTCTCCGGGATAACTTCCAGGATTTTTTCAATAGCAAAATCATCTAGGATTTCATTTTGGAATTCTTTCCGCAATTACTTCAGAATATCCTTCAAGAATTCCTCTAGAAATTTCTTACGGAATTTCTCCAGGAATTCGTCTGAGTATTTCCCCGGAAATTCTTCCAGGTATTCATCCGGGAATTCCTTCAGGAATTTCTCCGGGAATTTTTCCGCGGAATTGTCCTAAATTTTTTTCTGGACTTCACTCGGAATTTACTCCAGAATTTCATTCGGAAATTAATTTGAGAATTCCTCCAGGATATCTTCCAAGAGTTCTTCCAGGAATTTCTTCAGAACAAACCCCCGGGAATTCATCCGGTAATATCTTCTTCATTAATCTGGAAATACTATCAAGATTTCATATGAGAATTTCTGCATTAATTCCTCCTGGTATTTTTCCGGCAATTTCTTCAGATATTTTTCCGGAAAATCCTTCACGAACTTCTCCAAGAATTCGGAGACGAGCCAGCCTCGGGCTGAAAGTCTCTTTAATAAATACACAAAAAAAAAAAAAAAAAAAAAATCTCCAAGAATTATTTCAGGACTTCCTTGTGAGAATTCCTCCAGAAGTTCTTGTGGGAGTTTCTCCGGGAGCTTCTCAATGTTTTTCCAAGAGTTCCTCCAGGAATCTCTCCAGGAACTTCACAGGGAATTCCTGGAGGATATTTGGCAAGAATTTTACGGGAAATAGGATTTCGGCTGTTCCTCTGAAAATTCCTCCGGGGGTTCCACCAGTAGTTCCTCTGGGAATTCATTCAGGCATTCTTTCAGGAATTCGTTTAGGCTTTCTTTGGGAATTTTTGTATAAAGAAGATCCTTGGGGAATTTCTCTGGCAGTTCCTCCGGGAGGTCCTTTTAGAACTCTTCCACGAGTTCCTCCTGGAATTCTTATAGAAGTTAATTTGGGAATTCATCCAGGAGTTCTTACCGTAGTTCTTCAAGAAATTCCTCCAAAAGTTCCACCGGCAGCCTCTTGAAAGGAGGCTTCCGAGCCTCTTGAAAGGAGGCTTCCGAGCCTCTTGAAAGGAGGCTTCCGAGCCTCTTGAAAGGAGGCTTCCGAGCCTCTTGAAAGGAGGCTTTCGAGCCTCTTGAAAGGAGGCTTCCGAGCCTCTTGAAAGAAGGCTTCGAGGCCTCTTGAAAGGAGGCTTTGAGCCTCTTGAAAGGAGGCTTGAGCCTTCTTGAAAGGAGGCTTCTGAGCCTCTTGAAAGGAGGCTTCCGAGCCTCTTGAAAGGAGGCTTCTGAGCCTCTTGAAGGAGGCTTGAGGCCTCTTGAAAGGAGGCTTCTGAGCCTCTTGAAAGGAGGCTTCTGAGCCTCTTGAAAGGAGGCCTGAGCCTCTTGAAAGGAGGCTTCCAGGCCTCTTGAAAGGAGGCTTCTGAGCCTCTTGAAGGAGGCTTGAGGCCTCTTGAAAGGAGGCTTGAGCCTCTTGAAAGGAGGCTTGAGGCCTCTTGAAAGGAGGCTTCTGAGCCTCTTGAAAGGAGGCTTCTGAGCCTCTTGAAAGGAGGCTTGAGCCTCTTGAAAGGAGGCTTCTGAGCCTCTTGAAAGGAGGCCTCTGAGCCTCTTGAAAGGAGGCTTCTGATCCTCTTGAACGGAGGCTTCTGAGGCCTCTTGAAAGGAGGCTGGAGCCTCTTGAAAGGAGGCTCTGAGCCTCTTGAAAGGAGGCTTCCTGAGCCTCTTGAAAGGAGGCTTCTGAGCCTCTTGAAAGGAGGCTTCTGAGCCTCTTGAAGGAGGCTTCCAGGCCTCTTGAAAGGAGGCTTCTGAGCCTCTTGAAAGGAGGCTTCCTAGGCCTCTTGAAAGGAGGCTTGAGTCTCTTGAAAGGAGGCTTCTGAGCCTCTTGAAAGGAGGCTTTGAGGCCTCTTAAAGGAGGCTTGAGCCAGGCCTCTTGAAAGGAGGCTTGAGGCCTCTTGAAAGGAGGCTGAGGCCTCTTGAAAGGAGGCTTTCGAGCCTCTTGAAAGGAGGCTTTGAGCCTCTTGAAAGGAGGCTTGAGGCCTCTTGAAAGGAGGCTTTCAGGCCTCTTGAAAGGAGGCTTTGAGGCCTCTTGAAAGGAGGCTTTGAGGCCTCTTGAAAGGAGGCTTGAGGCCTCTTGAAAGGAGGCTTGAGGCCTCTTGAAAGGAGGCTTTGAGCCTCTTGAAAGGAGGCTTTGAGGCCTCTTGAAAGGAGGCTTGAGGCCTCTTGAAAGGAGGCTAGAGCCTCTTGAAAGGAGGCTTTCAGGCCTCTTGAAAGGAGGCTTTGAGGCCTCTTGAAAGGAGGCTTTGAGGCCTCTTGAAAGGAGGCTTGAGGCCTCTTGAAAGGAGGCTTTCAGGCCTCTTGAAGGATGCTTTCAGGCCTCTTGAAAGGAGGCTTTCAGGCCTATTGAAAGGAGGCTCGAGGCCTATTGAAAGGAGGCTTGAGGCCTCTTGAAGGAGGCTTTCGAGCCTCTTGAAAGGAGGCTTGAGGCCTCTTGAAGGAGGCTTTGAGGCCTCTTGAAAGGAGGCTTTCAGGCCTCTTGAAAGGAGGCTGAGCCTCTTGAAAGGAGGCTTTGAGGCCTCTTGAAAGGAGGCTTGAGCCTCTTGAAAGGAGGCTTGAGCCTCTTGAAGGAGGCTTTCGAGCCTCTTGAAAGCAGGCTTGAGGCCTCTTGGAAGGAGGCTTTCAGACCTCTTGGAAGGAGGCTGAGCCTCTTGAAAGGAGGCTGGAGGCCTCTTGAAGGAGGCTTTGAGGCCTTTGAAAGGAGGCTTTCGAGCCTCTTGAAAGGAGGCTTTCGAGCCTCTTGAAAGGAGGCTTTCGAGCCTCTTGAAAGGAGGCTTTCGAGCCTCTTGAAAGGAGGCTTTCGTGCCTCTTGAAAGGAGGCTTCCGCGCCTTTTGAAAGAAGGCTTCCGAGCCTCTTGAAAAAGGCTTCCGAGCCTCTTAAAAGAAGGCTTCCGAGTCTCTTGAAAGGAGGCTTCCGAGCTTCTTGAAAGACCTTACGAGCCATTTTATGGAAGGCTTCCGAGTCACTCGAAACTAGGGTTCTGAGTATCTTGAAAGAGCGTATTCGAGCCTCTTGAAAATACGCATCCAAGCTTCTTAAAAAAAGAATTTCGAGCATCTTGATGGGACGTTTTCGAGTTCTTCAAAGGAGGCTTCCAAGCCTCTTGGAAAGAGTCTTCCGAGCCTATTGAATGGCGGCTTTTGAGCCCGCTGAAAGGATGCTCCGGAGTATTTTGAATAAACACTTTTGAGCCTTCCGAGCCTCTTGAATGGTGGCTTTTTAGAAACATAAAGTGAGGCATTGGAGTATCTTGAGTGGACGCTTCCAAGCTTCTTGGGGGAAAAAATCCGAGCCTCCTAGAGGGAGGCTTGCGAACCACTCAAAAGGAGGCTTCTGAGCCTTTTGAAAGGAGCCTTTCGAGCCTTTTTAAAGGATTGTTTGAGCCTTTTAAAAGAAGGCTTTCAAGCCGGTTGAAAGGAGGCTTTTAAGCCTCTTGAAAGGAGACTTTCGAGCTTTTTAAATAGTCCCGAGTAGCACACTTGTCATACACGCGTTTTCGTAATTCATATAGTACCAAATCGAGTCACATAAGTGCTGTGGCAACCAAAGCAGTAAGGTTTGTGCAACTAGGTAGTCTTCCGGGCCTTTGAAAAAGGTGGAAGCATCTTGAATGGGCGCTTCCAAGCCACTTGAGAAAAGAATTCCGAACATTTCAAAGGAAGGCTACGAGCCTTTTGAAAGAAAATATCGAGCCTTTTGAAAAAAAGCAGGAAAAAAAAGTTTATAGAAAAAAGATTGGCTTCCGGGCCTCTTAAAAGAAAGTTTTCGAACCTCTTAAAATGAGGCTTCCGGGTCACTTGAAAGGAGGCTTCCGAGAAGCGTAGAATTCTCGTGCAACGAAGCAACTGAGCTTTTCGGAAAAAAGTCTTTATGTCTCTCGAATGGAGGCTTTCAAATCTGTAGACTCTAGATTTCATTCTGTTTTGGCCTGGTAGATTGCATAGAAATTTTACAAAATTTGATCATTCGAGGTTTTGCCCTCAAAGCCCTTCATCCATTGTACTGGTTGTGGAAGTCAGGATTCAATAAGCCATGGTTTACTAATCACCATGCATATTATGTACAAGACAAAGTTTAGAAATAAAAAAAATACAAAATTGTAAAAACTTTATCAATAAGTTTTGATTAAAATTGTAATTCATTCGCCATTAAGCATTTCGTTCGAGGTACCCCCTGGGCTCGGCAAAGGTACCCCCAGGGATACATGTACCCCAGGTTGAGAACCGCCGTTTTAGACAAATCTCGTCCATCTGAAACCTTCATAGGGGTAAGTAGCTGGACCATCATCATCATCAGAGGACCCCCCGGAGAATACTCTGAGGAGCTCCCAGAGGAATTCTCGGAGGAGCTTCTGGAGGAATTTCTATATGAATTCTCGAAAAGCCTAAATGAATTCCAGAAAGAAAGACTGAATGAATTCCCGGAGGAAATTCTGGAGAAATTCCCGGAAGAATTTTCAGAGAAACCCCCGTAGGAACTGCCGATAGAGCTACCGGAATAAATCTCGGAGGAAATCCTGGAGGAATTCTTAAAGGAACTGCCGGCGGAACTTCTGGAAGAATTCCGGAAGGAATTTTCGGAGAATCTCGCACTGGAAATCTTGAAGTTTCCACCGGAATTCTTTCCGGATTTATTTGAGAATTAATCTAGGAATTCCTCTGACAATTCCATTCTTCGGTATAAATTCTGAATAAATTTTAAGTGAGAAATTCTTTGAAGTTTTCCCAAGATATTATTCGAAATTTTCACGGAAAATTGTTGTCACCGTAATGTTTACTGGCAATTCTGTGGATTTTCCACAGAATATTCTTAGGAATTCCACGATACATTTTTTTAGATTATTTTTATGAGAAACAGCACGAAAGAATTGTCTCAAGAATTCCCTGCAGAGCTTATAAAGAAGTTCATGGAGATTTTCTTGGAGTAAATAATGGTGGAATTTTCGGATCAATTCCCGGCGAAATTGATGGTGGCAGGAATTCATGGGAAAGACATTGCCGAAGGACTTGCTGGATGCATTCCTAAAGTATCCTCGATAGAATTCCTGATTGAATGCCTGGAGCAATCGTCGAAGGAATTTCTGGAGAAAGCTTGCATATTGTTTTTCTGCCTTCTTCTTCTTCTTCTTCTTCTTATTGGCATTACATCCCCACACTGGGACAGCGCCGCCTCGCAGCTTAGTGTTCATTAAGCACTTCCACAGTTGTTAACTGCGTAAAGCCGGGTGACACCGTCTTGAAATGGCGGGTGGGCTAATGCCACAGCTGCCTTCCGTCCCGTAAAACCGTGGCAGGCCTTGGGGCACGCCGTCCCAATCCAGCCGTCTGGCTTAACCAACCAGATGGGAGTAGGACCAGTTGATTCCTTCCTGGCTTACGCCGATCCGGCTCTGAACACCGAGGTGTCAACCCCCGCATGGCCTCACTGCATCTGCAAAGATAACCATGGGATCAAGAAGGCGACTATTCCAGTTGGGTTCGAGGGCAGCCCTAAGGGGACCCAACAAACATGAATAAAGCTAAAGTAAACAAACAAGCATCGGAAGTGAACCCTTCGCAAGGAGAGGTTTGAGAGATCTCCACCCAACGCATCGGGTGCGAGAGAAATGGAGACGAAGGACACGAGTAGCGAAGTAGTCGTCGTGAGAGCGATAACGATACGCCAATAGTCGATAAGCAGCAGCACAATGCAGTGGAGATAGGGTCGAGTGGCATCCTGCCGAGCTTGACCGTCGTCATGGTGCAACTCGATGACATTATCGACTTCACCAATGAACGGGGCAATATGTCGAGGGAGCTGAAGCTGAAATTGCTTAAGCTTCGCAATTTGGTTCTTGCTGCCAAGCAAGAACAGGAAGTGCTTGCGGCCAGGCTGGAAGGCTGTGGTAAAGCGGAGAAGAGTGCACAGACTGCTCCCTTCTCCTTCCATAGTACCACAACCATGGCACAGGAGGCGTTAGATTTTGCCCTCAGAGACAGAGCGGTAGAGAGGAGAACAGATAAGCGAGCCAGGGACTCGCCTGGCATTAAGCGCTTTAAACAGAACGCAAAAAGGCGTCGGGAGAGCGCAAATCAGAAGAGCGGGCCCACGGAAGTTGCAAACATGGGAGAACGGCGTAAGAAGAAAGCGAGGACGAAACGAGCCAGTCGGCCACCGGAGGAGGGAAGCCAACCTGACCAAGACAACCTGCGGTCGGACGGTCCCTGGCAAACGGTAGTAAATAAACCGAAGGTGAAAGCGGCAATCACGCGCCCGGCGAGAGCCAGACAGAAGGGTGAAGCACTTCTCATTAAAACAGAGAAAGAGCGCTACGCCGACGTGCTCAAGGCGATGCGCAGCGCCGAGAAACTGGCGGACCTTGGTAAAGAGGTTTGTAGCATAAGGCGGACGAGAGCGGGCGAGATGATCCTTGTCTTAAGGAAGGGCTCACAGGCGAACGGTACCTCATATGGAGCGCTAGCCCAGGAAGTCCCTAGGCGAGAGCGTAGAAGTGAGGGCTCTACACGACGAAGTGACTCTCCAATGCAAGCAGCTGGACGAGGTCACGACATCGGAAGAGATCGCCTCGGCCATCAAGGACCAAGGTGGAGTGGTGGTAGCAAATGCGTCCATCCGTCTGCGAAGAGGACCGCAGGGGACGCAGATTGCCACGGTAAAGTTACCGGCCACCGACGTTAACAATAAGGTAATCAAAGTTGGTGAGCTGAAAGTTGGCTGGTCAGTATGTCCAGTCAGCGTCTACCAACCACCGGTAGTCGATAAGTGCTTCCGCTGCCTCGAAAGGGGACACAAATCGTGGGCGAGCAAAGGGCCGGACAGGAGTCCCCTATGTAGGTGGTGCGGCGAAGATGGTCAGCACACACGTGCGATAAAGCACCATCTTGGGCGCTATGTGCGATCAGGAATCAAGAACACAAACTCGCCATGGGTGGACCTGCATGCCCGTTGAGTGGTTATACGAGGAAGCCGTGCAAGTAACGCAGCTCAACCTCAACCATTGTGCGGCCGCCCAGCAGTTGCTGTGGCAGTCGGTAGTAGAAGCGAGAACGGACGTCGCTATCTTGTCGGACCCGTACCGCATCCCCGCGGATAATGGGAACTGGGTAGCGGATAGATCCAAATCAGCGGCGATTTGCACGACGGGAAGATACCCGATCCAGGAAGTGCTGAACACAAGAGCGGAGGGTACTGTTATAGCGAAAATAAATGGAGTGTACTACTGCAGCTGCTACGCCCCACCAAGGTGGCCGATAGAACAATTCACCGAGATGGTCGATCGGCTAACATCAGACCTAGTGGGTAGCAAGCCAGTAGTAATTGCAGGAGACTTCAATGCGTGGGCGATAGAGTGGGGAAGTCGCTTTACTAACCGGAGAGGGCAAACGCTGCTAGAGGCTTTCGCCAAGCTGGATGTCGTGCTGTGCAACCAAGGCTCCAAAAGTACCTTCCAGCGAAACGGAGTGGAATCGATAATAGACGTAACGTTCTGCAGTCCAAGTTTGGTCGGTGATATGCAGTGGATGGTCGACGACGGTTACACCCACAGTGACCATCTAGCTATCCGGTACAGGATAGGCAGCGAGGCAAGAAGAGAAAGCCGGAGAGCTACTCCCACAACCCGGTCGTGGAAGGTCGCCCACTTCGACGGTGGGACCTTCAGTGAAGCTATGGGTCTGGAAGAAAACACGGGAAGTTTAAGCGGCGACGAACTGGTTGCGGTCCTGTCTCGAGCTTGTGACGCGACCATGCCGAGGAAGGTGCGACCACGGAACTGCAGGCCACAGGTATACTGGTGGAGCGATGAAATTGCAGCCCTTCGAGCAGCCTGTCTCCGGGCTAGAAGAAAAACGCAAAGGACACGCTTGGCGGAAGTGAGGGAGGAACGCATCGAGCAATTCAAAGCAGCGAGACTGGCTCTAAACAAGGCCATCAAAGAAAGCAAGAAAGCCTGCTTCGACAGACTGTGCCAGAGCGCCAACTCGAACCCATGGGGAGACGCCTATCGGGTGGTGATGGCCAAAACAAGAGGAGCACTGGCTCCTCCCGAGCGATGTCCAACGAGGCTGAAGACTATAATCGAGGCACTATTCCCGCACCACGGCCCAACCCACTGGCCGCCAGCAGCGAGGGTAGCAAATGATGAAGCGGTGGAGAGGGTGACGGTAGAAGAGATATTGACGGTGGCAAAGTCCCTCGACCCGAGTAAAGCACCTGGTCCGGACGGGATCCCGAATATGGCATTGAAGGCAGCCATAACGACTAACCCGAACATGTTTAGGTTGGCCATGCAGAAGTGTCTGGACGAGAGGACATTCCCGGATATATGGAAGAGACAGCGTTTGGTCCTGTTACCGAAACCTGGCAAGCCACCAGGAGACCCCTCAGCGTACAGACCAATCTGTCTTATAGACACGGTAGGGAAGCTACTGGAGAAGTTGATCCTGAACAGACTGTCGCCGTACGTCGAGGAGGTAGGAGGATTATCGAGCGATCAATTCGGCTTTCGGAGAGGAAGGTCTACTCTGGGTGCCATTAAATCGGTGGTTGACACTGCAAAGGTCGCCATCGAATGCAAGCGGCGCGGTATACGTTACTGCGCAGTAATAACACTCGACGTGCGGAATGCATTCAACAGTGCGTGCTGGATGGAGATCGCGAACTCGTTGCTTCGGCTGGGAGTACCGGTAGGGCTGTATAAGATTCTGGGAAGCTACTTTCAGAATCGATTATTGATCTACGAGACAGACGAAGGCTTGGCTACCGCCCCATCACGGCAGGTGTCCCACAGGGATCAATTTTGGGTCCATTGCTGTGGAACGTGATGTACGATGGCGTGCTGCGGTTGAAGCTCCCGCCAGGAGTCAAGTTAGTGGGATTCGCCGATGACGTAACCATGACCGTGTACGGAGAATCCGTCGAAGAGGTCGAATTGACTGCAGCCTATTCGATCAGCCTAGTGGAGGAATGGTTGCGCAGCAAGAAGCTACAGTTGGCGCATCATAAAACGGAGATGATAGTCGTTAACAATCGGAAATCGGTTCAGGAGGCGACAAATAAGGTTCGGCGGCTGTGACATCACCTCCAAGAGATCTCTGAAACAATTGGGGGTGATGCTCGACGATAAGTTGAGCTTTAAAAGTCATGTCGACTACGCCTGCCAGCGCGCGTCGACGGCGATAGCGGCACTATCGAGGATGATGGCGAACAACTCTAGGGTGTGCTCCAGCAAGCGCAAGCTGCTGGCAAGCGTGGCGGTTTCAATACTACGATACGGAGGACCAGCTTGGGTGTCAGCGTTGAGCGTAAACTGCAACGTGCGAAAGCTGGAGAGTACTCATAGGCTAATGTGCCTGAGAGTTATCAGCGCATATCGCACCGTATCTCGCGAAGCGGCATGTGTACTCGCGGGCATGATGCCTATCAAACTGGTGGTAGAGGAAGACGAGGAGTGCTACGCCCTCAGGGGCACCGATAACGCTCGAAGGAATATAAAGGCAGCAACGGTAGCCAAATGGCAGAGAGTGGGACAACTCGCCTAAGGGAAGGTGGACCCATCGCTTAGTCCCAAGTGTGTCGGCATGGATTAGCAGACCTCATGGGGAGCTAAACTTTGGCTTGACCCAGTTCTTAACAGGCCATGGATGCTTCAAGTGGTACCTACACAGGTTTGGTCACGCGGCTTCTCCCACCTGTCCGCAATGCCCAGACGTGACAGAAACGGCTGAACACATCCTGTTCACATGTCCTCGGTTCGAAACGGAGAGGAGTGCGATGTTGGGGGCATGCGGAACGGACACCAACACCGATAACATCGTCATAAAAATGTGCCAGAACCCAGAACAGTGGAGAGCGGTTGCAAGAGCGACGTCCAGGATAGCCGACATCCTGCAACGAAGTTGGCGCATAGAGCAGCAGCAGGCAGCCGTTACGGATAGCGGACCATGAGTCGTGGAAGTCGTGAATATATATGTCGATAATGGATGGAAACGACAGCGTCGCAACTGTATTCAGCTTGCGGCGAGCGCGTAGCCGCAGAACGTGGCGAAACGGCCGGGTTCGGAGGAGCTCCCGCTTTCGGGGAACTTCTCGTCGGAGTAGGTTAGATCCGCCGTCGGGGACTATCCGAGTCGTTCGCGATCGCGACCGAGGCGGGAGCTAAATGGCTCAATGAATAAGGTGAGAGCTGAATGGCTCAAGGCAAATGAAACTCGGTTATCGGAGTAGGCTAGGTCCACCGCCGGGGATCAGCTGAGTAGACCGTGGCGTGCGAATGTACCGGCTTCGGGTCGTCGGGGCACCATTGAACTGGAAGTTATCTCCACCCGGAATCTTTGGATTGACCTCGGCACTCGCCCGGTCACCCGTTGAGACGGGCCGTCGGTTACGGGGGAGCTTTTGACGTCGGGGAACTCCCTGTCGGAGTAGGATTGATCCACCGCCGGGGACTATCCGAGTAGTCCGCGACCAAGGCGGGAGCTGAATGGCTCATCGGTTAAGCAAGAAGCTGAAAGGCGCAGTTCATGGGAAATCGGTTAATCGGAGTAGGCTAGGTCCACCGCCGGGGACCAGTTGAGTAGATCGTGCCGCGTGAATGCACCTGCTTCGGGTCGTCGGGGCACCACTGAACCGGAAGCTATCTCCACCGGAATCTTTGGCCTGACCTCGGCACTCGTCCGGTCACCCGTTGAAGTGAGAATGTGCGTAGGACTTGAGCGGATCTATGAACATGCATACCAGGTGAATGTGTAGTGTTGGTAATGTAACAGCCATCCACGAATGCGGGTCGTCGGTATCGGGGGAGCTTCCGCCGCCGGGGGACTCCCCGTCGGAGTAGGGTAGATCCGCCGCCGGGGGACTATCTGAGTAGCTTGCGAGCACGTTGAGAGCTAAATGGCTCTAAAAATAAAGAGGAAAGTAGATGCGTTGCTGAATGGCACAAGGAAAAAAAAAAAGTAAAGGGCTTAAGGGCCCACGCTTTTGTGTGCTTGCTGGCACCAATAAGGGAGCCAAAGGGCTCAGACGTATGACAAAACATCGAAGAGAGGCACTGTGAAAGGTGTTGTTTTGGGAGGAGTACTTTTAGTACTGCTTTTCCCCACAGAAGTAATACTGAAAGGTAGTCCCGGGGGGAATTGTGCATTAGAAGAGAGGGTAACTCAAGTAACCTTCTGTTGCTTGGGTGGGTTTAGTGGGTCCGGCGGTCTGGCCTTCTGCCAACCGCGCCAACCCCACTCCCTGAGTGATAATTTCAGGTGTCTGTATGCAGATTTGCCTTCATCCCTCTATAAAAAAAAAAAAAAAAAAAAAAAAACAGTTATTAACTGCGAGGTTTCTAAGCCAGGTTACCATTTTTGCATTCGTATATCATGAGGCTAGCACGATGATACTTTTATGCCCAGGGAAGTCGAGACAATTTCCAATCCGAAAATTGCCTAGACCGGCACCGGGAACCGAACCCAGCCACCCTCAGCATGGTCTTGCTTTGTAGCCGCGCGTCTTACCGCACGGCTAATGAGGTTTTTCTGCCTATTTTTTAATACATGTTATTTCAGAGAGGATTTGTTCAGAAATTCAGATGTATGGTTCTAGTTTTCTAAAACTTACGGAAGAATGCAGGATTTTTATAAAAATTATAGCCGATTTTATATTCTTTCTGAATACTAAGTTCGTTAATAATTTTTTCACTCATTTGCAATAAATCATGCATTTTTAAATCCACTATTATTTTAATCATTATTGTTGCTCAATAAATGCACAACGCGAACGTTGCATTGTGGACATGAATGCGTCACGTTCATTGGCGTTACGTTGATGTACAAAACGGTGACTTCAACGCCCAGCGCGACACGACGCGCAACGCGCTATTGTGATCCAGCCAAAGAATTTCTCACCCAAAATTTATTCAGAATTTATACCGAAGATGAAATCAAGAATGGAATTGTCAGAGGAATTCGGAATGTTGGTTGTGGATTTGGTTTCAAAGTTTTTGGAACTTAGAAGGACCAACCAGAGATGCCAGATCTGAAGACATGTCTTCAATTTGAAGACATTTAAATCTCCGTGAAGACATTTATTTTGTGAAGACATTTTGAAGACTTTTCAAAATATGTGAAGACTTGTATACTTATTTGAAGATACTTGAAGACAATTAATAAGCCAGCGAATAGAAAATACAATTTTATTACTTATAAATTCTGCTACCTCTATATGTAAACTTAATAAATATTACATAAGTTATAATAGTGCTTGTCTCGGGCTTAGAATTTCAAAATTTATATTTAATATAAAAATACATTCACATTAGCCGATTCATAACTGAAATGCATTTTAGACCTCATGGCGGCGGCGTCGTTTTTGGCGTGTCTGTGAAAAGGTATTTCGACCATTAAATCGGAACGCAATGACCGATCTAACATGCGGAAAACATAGACTAGATTTAATCTATTCAACCGTTGAGCTGATTTTTTTTTTTCTAAATTCCTTCTAAATTCCTCTGATCTTTTCGGCATTTCCATTCCATCATTCCACATTCCTCTAAATATCCGTCGGGGAACTCTTTGAATTTCCCGTGGATTTTTAAAAGAATTTTCAGTGAAAATTTAATAGAATTTTTCGTGTAAAATAAAAAGAATTTCCGATGAACTCCCACAAAAAAATCCTTTTCAATTTCCACAAGAATTTTGTCTCAATTAATTTCCATAGAAAATTCTAACAAATGTCAAGAAGGAATTGAAATTGTTTTGGTGTTAAAAAGATATTTCTCAGAACTTTCTTGGTAAATTACTACAGGAAAATGCTCTTAAAACAAATCCCGAGGAAACTTGATACACGCTTTCGTAAAATTCTTCTATGAATTCCTTTGGTAATTCTTCTATAAATATCTTTGGTCATTCTTCCATTATTTTCTCTGAGAATAATCGTTCTATTATTCTTTCTGAAATTTCTCCTAAAATTCCTCAACGAATTTGTCCGGAAGTTTCAGGGATTTCCCCAAAAAATCCTCCAGGAATTCTTTTAGAATTTCCTCTAAAAGCTCCTCCATAAGATAATCCACGAATTCCAGCGAAAGTATATCCAAGAATTCCTTCGGAAGATCCTCCATAATTCCTCCGGTAGTTCCTTCACGAACTCCTCCAGCAGTTGTTTTTAGAAATTCTTCCGGAAGTTCTTCCAGAAATTCTTTCGAAAGTTCCCCCAGGAATTCCCGTGGAAGCTTCTTTAGGGATCTCTCCGGAAGTTTCTCCAGGTATTATTCTGGAAGATTCTCCAAGAATGTTGCCGAAAGCTTCTCCAAGAATGCCTCCGGAAGTATACTATGGAATTTCTCTGTTATTTCCTCCAGAATTTCTTTCGGAAATTTCTGCAGCAATATCTCAAGAAGATCCTCTAAGAATTCATTCAGAACTACTTCCAAGAATTCCTCCGGAAGTTTGTTTAGAAATTTCTAAACAAGAAGGAATTCCTGTAGGAACTTCAGGGTAAATTCTAGAGGGATTTTCTGGTGAAATTCCTGAAGGATTTTCTTGATGAGTTTCTGAAGGATATTCTTAGGAATTACTGAAGGAATTTCCGGTGGAATTCCTGAACACCGGGAAATACTTCAGTAATTCCTAAGGAATATCCTTCAGAAATTCATCAGGAGAATCCTTCAGGAATTTCTCCAGAAAATCCCTCCGGAATGTATTCTGAAGTTCCTACAAGAATTCCTTCCTTAATTTCTTCAAGAATTTCTCCGGAAAATCCTCCAGCAATTCCTCCGGAAGATCCTTCAATAAATCCTTTGGATGTTCCAACAGGAAATCTTCGGGAAATTTCGTCAGGAGTTTTAGAAGTTATTAGAAGCTCCATCCAGAAGAAATTAGTATAAGTAATAAGAATCTCCATCAAGGATTTATCCGGAAGTTGCTCCAAAAATTTATCCGGAATTGCCTACAAAAAATCTCATGGTAAATTTTGAATCCGTACAGGATATTCGTTAAAAATAATTTGGAAGAATTCCACGTGGAAGTTCAGTAAAAATAGCCAGTGGAATTTCAACCAGACTCAATAAAAAATCCAGCGAAACTCGTTATACACTATCTCGTGAAAATTTTAAATTAAATATAAATACAGTATCCCCCCGCTGATCCGACAAATGTGTGGCCGGACTATCGGGGTTTCTCTCGTTAATCCGACTGTCAAATCCATACAAATGAACCAAAACAAAATCACAGCACAAATTTGAAAAACTGACAGCATAATGTGTTTAAACGAGTGTTGATACTTTTTAATCAGGAAAATTCCGAATTAGCGAGATCCGAACTAACGAGTCGTCGGACTAGCGTGGTCCGGATAAGCGGGGGGATACTGTATTTAAAAATTAAATATAATTAAAAAATATTCTCTAAAATTCTAACAATTTAAGTATTAAAAAATAAACATTATTCCACATCAATAAAATAAGGACTTGATTGAATTTACAGACCTATTGGATTTTGAAATTTTTCGCTTATATTCATAATTTTAATATTGAAGACATTTGAAGACATTTTTAAACGACTGTGAAGACATTTGAAAATATCATCTGGCATCCCTGGTACCAACCCCATACACGGAGAAACACTTTTACTCATTAATGGGTACTTTTTCTTTGCTATCTCTTTCCCTCTGCTGAAAAATTTACCCATTTTGTGAGAATAAGTGGATCTACTCATTTAAATGAGTAATTCCACTTATTCTCCCAAAATGGGTAATTTTTTCAGCAGAGAGAAAGAGATAGCAGAAGTAGAAAGTAGAAAAGTACCTATTAATGAGTAAACGATTTTTACCGGGTAGAAAATTGACCCGACTAAATCGGGTGCGAATCGGCCGATTGTTGCACCATCGCTTATGGGAATTTAAAACAGGCATTGGCCGATCAATCACTGTACTTTGTCGGTAGTGCCGATTTTTATCGATCAAATCGGTTGATTCGTCGTTCGTTTAAATTGGTGTGCACGAAATTCCACTACTAAACAAGCTATTTCGTCCGCATGATATTAAATAGGGTGATTAATTGACCCACGCCTGTGTTAAAATCTCATAAGCGTAGGTTGCAACAATCGGCCGATTGTATCCGACGAAATCGGTCGATTCTAGCTGTCAAATTTTCTACGGGGAAGCACTAATATTCATGTGTTTCTATAAAACTGCTGTAAAATTACGATTCAGAAGATCTAAAAAAGTTGCCCCCCCCCCCCTACTCGAAATCTTGGCTACGCCCATGTTTAAATACCTAAAGATGTAGCTTAAACTTGCAAGATTATGCATAAACGGCATGAACGAGAACAACCTTCCATTCCGAATCAAAGCAAAAATATTTTAAAAAAAGTATTTTTTTGTTATTTGTCCAAGTTAAATCCATGTTAGATTCCCAGAACCAATGTGACAAACCAAGACAAAATTTTCAAAACGACTTATCTGCTTTCGTAAACAAATATACAAACGAAGATTTGACGAATCTGATAGCTCTCCAACGCAAACCAACACCATCAGCAGATAGCGGAAACCTTCACCTACCTATTGGTAGTGTTGGTTTGCGTGGGAGGGCTTTCAGATTCGTCAAATCGTCGTTTGAATCTTTGTTTACAAAAGCAGATAAGTCGTTTTGAAAATTTTGTCTTGAAACCATGAAACATTTCTAGTACAATCCTAAGGGAGACCAAATAACGAAGAATCAAATCTCGAAGCACATTGTAGCAGGCACGGAGCGATCCGCATAAAAAATCACGTGGCGCCAATTTCGGCGCCACTCCACAAGAGAGACCACGGCCCAAGTTAATTTGCCTGGATAAGACTCACAAGGCGAGTCCATTTGAATTTTCCCGATAAGGATTTATGGATCGGTCCAGCCAGCATCAACGAAACGTGCCAAATTGGGTCCACCTTATCTTCCATCCATACCTTACAGTCACCTCATACACTCAAAGAGTCGGTGAGAACCCACCAAAATCTAATACACGCTAAGTAGGAGTGTCATTGGCAGACTCTCTCCTCTCACCAACAACCATCAATGAGTTGGAAGCAACACAAACAAACCACAGTCAAAGTCGTAAAGAGGACGGGACTCGAAAAGCAATAAACAATTCGCACTGTTGTGACGTTAAACACAATTAATTAATCAATTCGCTTGGCTAGAAGAACGACAGAGAAACATTTTATTGGGACTAACATATTTAATGACTTAATTTCTATCAGAGAAACAACAATAATCGGGAGGTTTGGTTTCGTTTGTTCGACTCAGTGATTGTGTTCATTCATCATGAATCTCCTATTTGTGTGTGGTTTCTCTTCCCTAGCTCTCTATCGTTTCTCTTGCGCTCTGTCTAATTTCTGTGACGTCACTACTCTCTGCAGCTTAGCTGCTCATGGGTCTGCACTCCCAGTAGCCGACGGCAATTTTCAGTGGTGGCGAAACGGTCTCACGCACGCACGGGTCCGTGATGTCAGACCCAAGCGGTCGTCGGTGGAATTGTTTCGCGAAAATTGTTTTGGCTTCTATTAGCACATTAGATGGCTCTTCAGTCTAAGACAGGCACAAAAAAGATGGCCTCCCGCGCCCTCCTCGGACGCCGCACTCCGATCAAAAAGGGTTTGGTGACTCACCGGTTTGGGTTGTTGTTTTACTGACCCAGTCGATGACCTGCCGGTGGGGTCGACGCTCCCGGCTTGTTGACGGCGGTGATCGCTACTCAATGAAGCCGACGAAACGTAATGGCGGTTGCTTGCCGGCTGGTGGATCTCCGTGGATCCACGTGGAACTCCCCTGGCCTTCCCGGACCGATGTGGTGACGAATCGGCTGCGAATTGCTGCGGGTAGGCAAAAGAAGCCAATCTGGCTAGACAAACAACATAAGCACAGGCACTACACAGTCCATCAAGAGCACATTAATTTACCTTGCTATCAGAAAATCTTCTTCTAACACCGCACAAAATTTACCACACACTCTTAAGCTTTCTATTCTCTATAAAACGAACGAATTATTCAATTAATTAATTACACTTAACGTCACTTAAAGGTACATACTTATGCACAACGGAATATGACTAGACCAACGCGGACATACCAACTTATCGAGAAGTCACGGACGAAATGATTGAGTCCGTGCATCCTCAGATTAAGGAAGGTGGGCTCGGATACAACCGGAAGTACGTCATTTCCCGACTCCCTTCGTGTATGATCGTGGCCTAATTGGTACGATGGATAATCTGACACGAAAGGTGTGCTGCTTTCCCTCTCCCACCCTATCCGAAAAACAAATGGCCTCGACCTTGGAGAGCTTGGCTTATTAGAAAATGCCCGCTTGCCTATGTCCAGGGAAAAATTGGCGATTGCAAGACGGAATTTCTTACAATCTACCTTATTTGTAAAAACTACATACAACTTTATTTACAATATTCCTGACTGCTACAACATGTACCGCCGCGATGGCGCCCTATCTAAAAGTCTCTGTTAACTCTACGGCAAAACACAACCATGAATCATCCCAGCACTATAAAAACAGTGCACAGAAATAGGCTGAACCATCACCGCTTACGGAACACCTTAGAATATGCCCACAAAAACATCAAGCCAGCTAGCAGGACCTGCTAGGACTAGTGGACCACTCGGAAAACTCCATCGGCGTTGTGCCTAGGCAGCGAGCGTAGATGATTAAAATCTGCCACAAGTTGCCCGTTATGAGGGGTTCTGATGCGGAAAACTGTTTTGATGAAGAACAGCGGATGGATCTACAAACTTGGTGAGCACGTTCTTTTTGGTGAGCACGGATCTTTTTAATATATTATTAACAAAACCTATACCCTGCATAAGACAAGTGTAGTGCTGTTGATTTTGTGTACGAATTAGTCGGACCAAATTTAGAATCGTAAACGCGATTTGATTGCCGGATACAACTTCCAAATTTTACCATTCCTATGGCTTCATCTAACTTGTCTTGCCCTGAAAATTATATTCTTATAAGCGGAATTCTTGGAATCTATCTTCCAAACCCAAAGAACCATAGAATAAGGAATAAATAATAAAGAAATTGTATATTTTCGTGTACAGTTATTCCGGCCAAGTTTTTTTTTATTTTTTTTTCACTTATTGGCATTTAAAAATGGTAAAATACAGACAACGAATCGGTAATGCAGCTATGTTAGATATTTAAAATATTTTTAAATTTAAAGCGCTTGAATATTATGACCGATGTTCTTAGCAAATTAGTTGAAGAAAACGGCCAAAATGGTGGCTGCCATGGAATCCAACAAAATTTGGTTAAATTTACGCTGTTAACCGCTGAGGATTATGTTACTTTTCATTTCAATTCATGCATAAGTAATCCTAGAAAAGTTAAAGATAATTTTCGATTATCTTCAGACATATATTTCTTGTTATCTATGACTGTATCTTGCGTGAACAGAATTGGGCGCTGATTGGAATAAGGACACAGCACGGTTTATCGTTTTGAAAAAATGATGTGTACTGCACTGTCGTAGATTGTAATAGCAAACGCAACAGCAGCAAGATTTTTTTGTCTCGTTCTATGCATATTTGTCCCATATAGTTTTTCTCTCTTTTTAGGAGTACGCGTCCGTACTTGTTCTCTCAAGCACGCCGAACGATCACGCGATCATCGAAATATTTTGTTCTGCATTTTGTAAATTAATCCCCAAGCGCAAAGCTAGTGCACGTCCGATCGTGTTTCCTTTAGTTCGCAGAACGATCGCGTGATCATTAAAATATTTTGTTCTGCTTTTTGCAGTCGGTAAGTCAAAAGTCAAGCATTTAGTGCGCGTTCGATTGGGTTGTTATTTACCCCCGATTAAACTACACGCTACACACGACATACCATTTACCAAAACGAACCCTGTCACACGCCCTACCCCATGCATCCAACATCCCAGTGATTTCTCGTAGAAGTGCAGATAACTCGTCGGCTTTCATTACAGCGAGTATCACGTCAACATTTTCCTTCCTATTCCCTAATTGATCTGCATACAGACTCGGCCGGCACTGGTATTGCTTAATTTATAGTCACCACTTCTTACACATTGAAGATACTGTTAGTCCCAAACACCATCTGATGATTCTCTGTGTAATTACAAACGGAGTAGCATTCGTGGGCGATCAATCATGCTCATGCTCATGGCTCCTTAAGGTTGGATAATTTGACCAAGCGTTTCGCTATCCACCTAGCAAAGGTAAAAATTCATGGTCAACAAGTTTAGGGAATACTACACGTTCGCTAACCTGTCGGAAAAAAATCTAAATGTAGTGACCAAAATTTGGTCCTAAAAGTAATCAATTTTATAAAACGATGCAATTTTATGCCAATTTGTGACTAGGGGAAAGATGGATAAATGCTGGAATAGTGCAATATTTATTCAATATTATTATTTTTTCATAAAACTTAACAAGCAAAATTAACATATATTGGTAGGCAATTTTTTTATAAATTTTGCAAATTCATCCAATTTTATTCGAAAAAGATAACGTAGATAACTTACTTTCGATACAGTCCTTAGTTATTTTATTGTGTGGCTTTCTCAGTCTAATTTAGTCAAAACGATTCGTTTTGTTTTGCCCGACGTTTCGGCCTTTATTTTTGGCCTTTTTCAAGGGTGAAACAGTCTACCGTTTTTCGTTATTAAGTTTGCCGTTAACGAAAAACGGTAGACTGTTTCACCCTTGAAAAAGGCCAAAAATACAGGCCGAAACGCCGGCAAAACAAAACGAATCGTTTTGACTAAATTAGACTGAGAAAGCCACACAATAAAACACCAAATCTTCCAGTCGTATTTCTTTTGTATAAGTCCTTAGTTATTATACGTAAAAAATATGCCATGATTATTATTTCAGACAAGAATGATCACCCGAACCCTCATTCTCAATCAGCCTATTATTTTCATTTTCATCATCAGTCATTTTTTCTTATTTATCCAAAATAGATTATAATTCCGATTTTAAGAACGACTACGCAGTCTTGAAGAATTGAAACAAGATGTCTATTTGTCCGACGTTTCAACACGGGGATGATGTCTTCACCAGGGGAAAAATACTGTGTTTTTTCCTAGTCTATTGTTTAGTCTTACTTTAACTGCCGGACGTGGATTTTTCCGATACATGACTTCGAGAATACACAATTTCAAAAACTTTGTCGTTTAGGTTTATCGTTGATCGAGTGAAGCAAAAACTTACATCAACATCAACATCAACACGGATGAGCCGGTGCAAAGCCTGATCAATTTGCTGTTTCGGCCGAAGACGAACAGTGGGAACCCATAGCAGCTATATCTGGTGATGTCCTCATGTAACCTTCCTGGTAGAGACAAATAATCGTATTCGTTTAACTTGGCAAGCCTGTTTTACGAATTGTGAATATGACGTGAGATGGCAGGATATGACAGTTAATCCATATATTTTCAGTCAAATCCTACCGTTCAAGGCTTTACTGTTTTGGTATTTTGGTATAAGATTATTTGGAATTGAAAATCTATATACATAATCTATATACATCTATATACAAAAAATGAATTTCTGTCTGTCTGATCCTTATAGACTCCGAAACTACTGTACCGATTGGCGTGAAATTTGTATGCAGAGGTTTTTGGGCCCGGGGAAGGTTCTTAAGATGGTTCGAGACCCCTCCCTCCTTTAGAAAGGGGGGCTCCCTTACAAATGAAACAGAAATTTAAAAAAAAACTCGAGAACTAAGCAGAAAATAAATCCATTTTTTGGCGAAACGAAGTTCGTCGGGTCTGCTAGTACCACATAATCTAGCACACCGCTTCTTCCAGGCGGCATTTCTTTTCCTGTAAGAGGTGAGTCTGCTGTCCTAAAACCATCAGAATCGATAACTGTTGTCGGCGCTGGTTCCTGCAGTTAAAAATCATCGAATGCTGACGTAGGCGGCAGCAATAATCAATTTAAGTTTTCTCAGAATTCTGTTTAGTTGCTTTCCGGACCATCATTTTGAATGTATTATCGCATAATAACTGCAGAAAAAATCATTCGCAATTAGGGAGTCGGTAACAGGAATGCGGTAATCGTCGGCGGGGGTTTCAATTATGTTTCAAATCTAAATGAACTAAAAAGTACACCGTTAGGCGGATTAATCTGGGCTGACTATTAAATTGCCTAAATATATTCATGAAATAATGACTTAATAATTTGAATTATAATTATCTGTAGAACATATAAACATTGTTGGGTGACCCGCCCGTTCCACTGCTGCGGCTGACACACGACGCATAAAATGCCGGTGGTTTACACAGACTGACATCACATCATATCGAGCAAATCTCAAGAGAATTGTCCTTGCTTCGCAAAACCTACTGTCGTTTCGTGTTTTCCGTCTGACGAAGCACAACAAACATAATTCAGTCAATTGCAGCAGCACTAGTTCCGCCGTGTTTCGTTTCGCGGAAGTTGGGATTAATTAGGGGATGATATACCCCGCATAAAACATCCACCCCGACACCGCCTTTTGGGTGTAAATGTGCGAGTGATAAATATTTACATAGAAATGGGGACTCGGTCATGAGGTTTATGTAGACTGTGTTGGTTTTCCGACGTCGACGGAGTTCATTAATTTATGCCTAATCTTTATACAGTGGTCAGTTTTCCAAAGAACTGAAGACCGAAAAATATTCGATGAGCGTAGGTTGTTGCTCTTCAGCCCGGATCAAAATCGGCTGCAGTTATGTAGAATGAGAACGGTGGTGCGTACATAATTATAGAGATTAATACCTAGAAAACAACTGCTAGAATTATCGCTTCGAGGTAGGGACTTTGTTTGGTGGGGCAGAGAATCAAAAGTTAGTTACTTGAAAAAAAAAAAAAAAGGAACTTTTCATGTAGCTCTATGAGTATCACATCATCATTTTTATTTTATTTTTTGCCTCGTACACCAAGTACACGCAAAGACTAAGGCACCACTCCATAAACAAATTTGTATACGAATCAAATGGTAATACAAATAAAACACTTAAAGACTTATAGTTTACAATTGTAAATGGGTTATTTAATCATTTTACGGGTGTTGAATATGGAATCATCATTGAACAAGTTTGGGAGAATTTGATTTCAAAACCATAAAAAATAGACTCGGATAGCTCCCTCATCACGTTCCTCCGACGAGAATCGAATTCAACTGGCCAAATCCGACGTCAGCATTTCAGAGTTTTCTGCCGAAGCCGGTACCGGAACCATAATCGAATTATATTATTTGAGCAAATGCTTTATTCATTAGCTTGCTGTAATGTACACTGTTTCTGCTGTTACCAGTGGCACTCTGCAATGCTGCTGAACCAATACCGACCGACACCACCGGATGCGACAAGTATGGAGCCGACAGTCACACCAGATCCTAGGCATGGTTTTAATTTATTGGATTTTATACTTCATGATTCATGGAGGCAAAAAGGGAAGGGTAGCGATGCGACAAACACGATGAAATCCGGTTGTTGGAATTCCGTGTAATCTACGATGGTGTTTGCCGAAAGGATGATATCAACGGGAGAATGGAATATGAGGATGCAAGATGTCAGTTTTCATGGGAATAAATTAAATTAATCTGAGACTTGATTGGATTTAAATACGGATCTTGCTAATTACTCGATATCAAATTTGCAGTTTCAGTCGCTTTCCAGCAAGGTACTCATAACTCGTGCACTCTTCAGTGGACTAGCCTTATTCTGCGAAAAACCGATGACCAATCTATGTGACTAAAGACAACAAGACAAGAAGACATAGAGAAAAGAAGACAAGAATACAAGAAGACAATAAGACATAAAAAAAAAGAAGACACGAAGACAAGAAGACAAGAAGACTAGAAGACATAAAGCCAAGGAGACAAGAAGAAAAAAAACATAAAGACAAGAAGACAAGCAAAAACGACAAGAAGAAAAACGACAAGAAGACAAGACATAAAAAGACAATAATATAAGAATACAAGAAGACAAAAAGACTGGAAGGCTAGAACACAAGAAATCAGAAAGTTAAACATAAAAACAAGACATAAAAACAAGAAGGCGAGAAGGCAAGAAGACAAGAAGAAAAGAAGACAAGCAGACATGAAGACAAGAAAACTGGAAGGTTAGAAGACAAGAAGGCAAAAAGGCAATAAGACAAAAAGACAAGAGGACATGAAGACAAGAAGCAAGAATACAAAAAGAAAACAAGATAAGAAGAGAAGAAAACAAGAAGAAAAGAAAACAAAATGACAAGACGACACAAAGACTTCCAAAGGAATTCCTGGAGAAACTTCCGAAGGAATTCCTGAAGGAACTTCCGAAGGAACTTCCAAAGGAATTCCTGGAGGAACTTCCGAAGGAATTCCTGGAGGAACTTCCGAAGGAATTCCTGGAGGAACTTCCGAAGGAATTCCTGGAGGAACTTCCGAAGGAATTCCTGAAGGAACTTCCGAAGGAATTCCTGGAGGAACTTCCGAAGGAATTCCTGGAGGAACTTCCGAAGGAATTCCTGGAGGAACTTCCGAAGGAATTCCTGGAGGAACTTCCTAGGATTTCCTGGAGGAACTTCCGAAGGAATTCGTGAAGGAACTTCCGGAGGAACTCCTGGAGGAACTTCCGAAGGAATTGCTGGAGGAACTTTGAAGGAATTCCTGGATGAACTTCCGGAGAAATTCCTGGAAGAACTTTCGGATGAATTCCCGGAGGAAATTCCGGAGGAACTTTCGGAGGAATTCCTTTGGGAACTTTCGGAGGAATTCCTCGTAGAACTTCTGAAGTAATTCCTGGAGGAACTTTCGAAGGAATTCCTGGAGGAACTTCCGAAGGAATTCCTGGAGGAACTTCCGAAGGAATTCCTGGAGGAACTTCCGAAGGAATTCCTGGAGGAACTTCCGAAGGAATTCCTGGAGGAACTTCCGAAGGAATTCCTGGAGGAATTTCTGAAGGAATTCCTGGAGGAACTTCTGAAGGAATTCCTGGAGGAACTTCCGAAGGAATTGCTGGAGGAACTCGAAGGAATTCCTGGAGGAACTTCGAAGGAATTCCTGGAGGAACTTCTGAAGGAATTCCTGGAGGAACTTCCGAAGGAATTCCTGGAGGAACTTCCGAAGGAATTCCTGGAGGAACTTCCGAAGGAATTCCTGGAGGAACTTCCGAAGGAATTCCTGGAGGAACTTCCGAAGGAATTCCTGGAGGAACTTCCGAAGGAATTCCTGGAGGAACTTCCGAAGGAATTCCTGGAGGAACTTCCGAAGGAATTCCTGGAGGAACTTCCGAAGGAATTCCTGGAGGAACTTCCGAAGGAATTCCTGGAGGAACTTCCGAAGGAATTCCTGGAGGAACTTCCGAAGGAATTCCTGGAGGAACTTCCGAAGGAATTCCTGGAGGAACTTCCGAAGGAATTCCTGGAGGAACTTCCGAAGGAATTCCTGGAGGAACTTCCGAAGGAATTCCTGGAGGAACTTCCGAAGGAATTCCTGGAGGAACTTCCGAAGGAATTCCTGGAGGAACTTCCGAAGGAATTCGGGAATTCCCGAAGGAACTTCCGGAGGAATTCCCGAAGGAACTTCCGGAGGAATTCCCGAAGGAACTTCCGGAGGAATTCCCGAAGGAACTTCTGGAGGAATTCCCGAAGGAACTTCCGGAGGAATTTGGAGGAACTTCGAAGGAATTCCGGAGGAACTTCCGAAGGAATTCCCGGAGGAACTTCCGAAGGAATTCCCGGAGGAACTTCCGAAGGAATTCCCGGAGGAACTTCCGAAGGAATTCCCGGAGGTACTTCCGAAGGAACTTCCGAAAGAATTCCCGGAGGAATTTCAGAAGGAATTCCCGGAGGAACGTCGAAGGAATTCGGAGGAACTTCCGAAGGAATTCGGAGGAACTTCCGAAGGAATTCCTGGAGGAACTTCCGAAGGAATTCGGAGGAACTTCCGAAGGAATTCCCGAGGAACTTCGAAGGAATTCGGAGGAACTTCGAAGGAATTCCTGGAGGAACTTCCGAAGGAATTCGGAGGAACTTCGAAGGAATTCGGAGGAACTTCCGAAGGAATTCCGGAGGAACTTCCGAAGGAATTCGGAGGAACTTCCGAAGGAATTCCCGGAGGAACTTCCGAAGGAATTCGGAGGAACTTCCGAAGGAATTCGGAGGAACTTCCGAAGGAATTCGGAGGAACTTCCGAAGGAATTCCCGGAGGAACTTCCGAAGGAATTCGGAGGAACTTCCGAAGGAATTCCTGGAGGAACTTCCGAAGGAATTCCTGGAGGAACTTCCGAAGGAATTCCTGGAGGAACTTCCGAAGGAATTCCTTGAGGAACTTCCGGAGGAATTCCCGGAGGAACTTCCGGAGGAACTTCCGAAGGAATTCCTGGAGGAACTTCCAAAGGAAATCCCGGAGAAACTTCCGAAGGAATTCCCGGAGGAACTTCCGAAGGAATTCTCGGAGGAACTTCCGAAGGAATTCCCGGAGGAACTTCCGAAGGAATTCCTGGAGGAACTTCCGAAGGAATTCCTGGAGGAACTTCCGAAAGAATTCCTGGAGGAACTTCCGAAGAAATTCCTGGAGGAACTTCCGAAGGAATTCCTGGAGGATGTTCCCAAGGAATTCCTGGAGGAACTTCCGAAGGAATTCCTGGAGGATGTTCCGAAGGAATTCCTTGCGGAACTTCCGAAGGATTTCCTGGAGGAACTTCCGAAGAAATTCCTGGAGGAACTTCCGAAGAAATTCCTGGAGGAACTTCCGAAGGAATTCCTGGATGAACTTCCAAAGGAACTTCCGAAGGAACTTCCGAAAAAATTCCTGGAGGAACTTCCGAAGGAATTCCGGAGGAACTTCGAAGGAATTGGGAGGAACTTCGAAGGAATTCCTGGAGGAACTTCCGAAGGAATTCGGAGGAACTTCCGAAGGAATTCGGAGGAACTTCGAAGGAATTCCCGGAGGAACTTCGAAGGAATTCGGAGGAACTTCGAAGGAATTCCCGGAGGAACTTCGAAGGAATTTCGGAGGAACTTCGAAGGAATTTCGGAGGAACTTCGAAGGAATTCGGAGGAACTTCCGAAGGAATTCGGAGGAACTTCGAAGGAATTCCCGGAGGAACTTCCGAAGGAATTGGAGGAACTTCCGAAGGAATTCCCGGAGGAACTTCGAAGGAATTCCCGGAGGAACTTCCGAAGGAATTCCCGGAGGAACCTCCGAAGGAATTCGGAGGAACCTCGAAGGAATTCCCGGAGGAACTTCGAAGGAATTCCCGGAGGAACTTCCGAAGGAATTCCGGAGGAACTTCGAAGGAATTCGGAGGAACTTCGAAGGAATTCTCGGAGGAACTTCGAAGGAATTCCCGGAGGAACTTCGAAGGAATTCGGAGGAACTTCCGAAGGAATTCTGGAGGAACTTCCGAAGGAATTCCCGGAGGAACTTCCGAAGGAATTCGGAGGAACTTCCGAAGGAATTCCCGGAGGAACTTCCGAAGGAATTCCCGGAGGAACTTCGAAGGAATTCGGAGGAACTTCTGAAGGAATTCCCGGAGGAGCTTCCGAAGGAATTCGGAGGAACTTCGAAGGAATTCGGAGGAACTTCGAAGGAATTCTGGAGGAACTTCCGAAGGAATTTGGAGGAACTTCCGAAGGAATTCGGAGGAACTTCCGAAGGAATTCGGAGGAACTTCCGAAGGAATTCCCGGAGGAACTTCCGAAGGAATTCGGAGGAACTTCGAAGGAATTCCCGGAGGAACTTCCGAAGGAATTCCCGGAGGAACTTCCGAAGGAATTCCCGGAGGAACTTCCGAAGGAATTCCTGGAGGAACTTCCGACGGAATTCTTAGAGGAACTTCCGACGGAATTCCTGGAGGAACTTCCGAAGGAATTGCTGGAGGAACTTCCGACGGAATTGCTGGAGGAACTTCCGACGGAATTCCTAGAGGAACTACCGACGGAATTCCTGGAGGAACTTCCGACGGAATTCCTGGAGGAATTTCCGACGGAATTCCTGGAGGAACTTCCGACGAAATTCCTGGAATAACTTCCGAAGGAATTCCTGGATGAACTTCCGATGGAATTCTTAGAGGAACTTCCGACGGAATTCCTGGAGGAACTTCCGATGGAATTCCTGGAGAAACTTCCGACGGAATTCCTGGAGGAACTTCCGACGGATTTTTTGGAGGAACTTCCGACGGAATTCCTGGAGGAACTTCCGAAAGAATTCCCGGAGGAACTTCTGACGGAATTCTTGGAGGAACTTCCGACAGAATTCCTGGAGGAACTTCCGACGGAATTCCTGGAGGAACTTCCGACGGAATTCCTGGAGGAACTTCCGACGGAATTCCTGGAGGAACTTCCGACGGAATTCCTGGAGGAACTTCCGACGGAATTCCTGGAGGAACTTCCGACGGAATTCCTGGAGGAACTTCCGAAGGAATTCCTGGAGGAACTTTCGAAGGAATACCTGAAAGAACTTCCGAAGGAATTCCTGGAAGAACTTCCGAAGGAATTCCTGGAGGAACTTCTGAAGGTATTCGTGGAGGAACTTCCAAAGGAATTCCTGGAGGAACTTCCGAAGATACTCCTGGAGGAACTTTCGAAGGAATTCCTGGAGGAACTTCCGAAGGAATTCCTGGAGGAACTTCGGAAGGAATTCGTGGAGGAACATCCGAAGGAATTCCTGGAAGAACTTTCGAAGAAATTCCTGGAGGAAAAGAAGACAAAAAGAAAAGAAGATAAGAAGACAAGAAGGCAAGAAGACTAGAAGACAAGAAGACTAGAAGACAAGAAGACAAGAAGACCAAAAGACAATTAGACATAGAGATAAAAAGGCAAGAAGACAAAAAGACAAGAAGACAATAAGACAAGAAGACAAAAAAGACACGAAGACAAGAAGACAAAAAAGACACGAAGACAAGAAGACAAAAAAAGACACGAAGACAAGAAGACAAAAAAACATGAAGACAAGAAGACTGGAAGGCTAGAAGACAAGAAATCAGGGAGACATTATATATATATATATATATAGACACGAAGACAAGACTAGGATACAAGAAGACAAGAAGACAAGAAGACAAGAAGACAAGATGGCAAGAAGACAAGAAGTCAAGAAGACATAAAGACAAGATGGCAGGAAGATGCGAAGACAAGAAGACAATAACACAAGAAGACAAGAAGTTGCGAAGACAAGAAGACTAGAAGACAGGACGACAAGAAGACAAGAAAACAAGCAGACAAGAAGACAAGCAGACAAGAAGACAAGAAGACAAGTATACAAATCCATGATCAAAGTAACACAATTTGCAAACCAATCCCAGTTGAACCAGCATCATCATTATCATAATCCGACGCACGTGAGCCTTCAAGAGGTATCCGATTATATCCACACCTCTCGCAGCTGTTCCATTTAACCCATCAGCATTCTCCCATCAGCCTGAGCAGATCTCGAAACAAGAGTTCCCCCGATAAAAACCAAACTTGAAAACGGATCCACTTAGCCGTTGATGATGCTGGCTGGGTGGATGTGACACTGATGACGGCGGCTTCGGCCTCGTAAGCAGAAGGATTGGTTCGCTAATGCTCACTCACTCGTTCGCTGGTGGGCTGATTTGCATAAGTGGAAAATGCTTTTAGGAGATCTTGTGCACAGCCTCCTCTATGCCAGTCAGTTTCTATGGGAACATTTTGGAAAAACAAACAAGTGCCTACTATGCGGTCGTGGCCTGGCAGCAAAGCCTGATCCCACGTCGGGAGCGTAGACAACATTAGCTAACCACACCACGTGATGCCTACTTGAGGTCGTAAAAAGGGCGAATAACGGCTCGGAAGCTCATCTTCTTCGTGAGCAGGGAGTGCGAAAAGTTAAAATGGGTCTAAACTTGCTCATTAGAGTGAGCAAAGTGCCCAGCTAAAGAGCTTACACAACTCCGAAATTGGAACGAGCGCCGAGTCCGGATGATTTAAACTTTGTGCTTCCTCCCGCGCGCTCTGTTTAAACTGTCAGATTAAATAATCCACTTGAGAGGCGGAAGTTCTTACACGGCTGGGTGGGGTAACATGGAATCCCACAAGCACGGGCAGGAAGAGGGGTGTGTTTATTATTATAATTTAAATTGCTCACTTTTATCAACTAAACGTGTGGTTCTCGGGCTTGTGAGCCGTGTGCGGATGTGACTTTTGAACTGTCGGTCGTCAGCCGGTCGGCCAACTGGGGACAAGTTGGGCTGTATCAACAATGTGGACGGAAATGGTCCCACTCAGGAAGGAAGTTGTGGCTGTTGGGAAATTTAAATGAGCAAATTTCACACCATGCTGGGGAGATGATGAGGAGAATGCTTTGATGTAGTGAAAGAATAAGTGGGAAAATTGGATTTGTGTTGCCTTCAGTCTTTTTCATTTGGGCCTGGAGGTGAAGCCGGCTGCAGATGTTCTGATAGATATGGAATGCCATTTATGAACGCTGGAGTTTTTCATCTAGCGGATAACTATAGTACGAACAATCAACAAGACAGAACTATCATCTGCATTAGTGAAAGGATGATAAGACGAACTATTAGATGAACTTTATGCATGTTTAATAAATAAGATTAGTCAGACTATGTCAGATTTTCTTACAATTTCGAATAAGAATCTTTCAAAATCTATATAAAAACAGGGCTTGATTTTTAAAATAGTTAAAACTTTACAATTTAGCACGTTTTTCTTACAATTCTTGTATGAGATGCATATATTTTTTTATAAGCATCTAACTAACATAATTTTGTACATGCCCAGTTTTTATACTGAATTTGGTAGTACACTAGTTTACCAACTAATAGATAGAAGAAAAAGCAAAAACCAGTTCAATTGAACGGCCATATAGCAACACTGTAGATCATTTCTCTCAAAACGTTCATTATATTAAAAATCATACGAAAACTGAATTTTCCATCTGACTTTCAAACATTCATCATGTCTGCAATGAAAAAAAAGGCAGCACCAATTTCTTCGCTTCGTTTACCATACCATTAAGAAGCAAACTCATTTACCTCTAATTCCTGTTATTTTAATGCGGTGTGTGTTTTCCAAAATAAACCTTTCAAATATTCATAAGTTGACTCAGCTACAATTCGAGGCTCAGTTTCGCTCCAGAATCCAGCTGTTACACGACACTATTATCCTTGATACTAATTTCGATAAAAAAAATACAAATTTCCTGTTGAAGTCACGCTTGGCAAAAAACAATCTCCATAATCGTCAAGAAAATGAACTTTTCAACCCTCTTCGTCATTTTTCTCGCCTTGCTAACTTGACCGAAACGTAATTGAGATTGCCTGTGGATGAAAAGTTAAAAGTCGATTACCTAATCCTACTTATCCCTTCTGTAAGGGATCAGCTTCAATCTCCTAATTCAAAGTTTCTTGATTCGAAACCGTAATTTTCCGTCAAACATGCTCAGAAAGCCATCACCCTCTCCCACAGCCCGAAACACATGTTAAACGTGTGAAAACGTTCCAAACGATTCGATTACTCCACACTTGCCCGGAATATCAAAGCTGCGGTACGCTGAGAAATTCCCAAGACTAGACTTACCATTCACCAGCACGGCCAACTGTCCAAGCCAGAGCAGCAGCAATCCGGCTCCGGTGGCCACCGATTTTCGTTTGGTCGTGGTTGTCATCCTCCCGCTCCCCGTCCTGTTTCCACTTGTCATCGTCAGCGTCCTAGGCCTCGCCACCCTCTGCGCCGTCATGCGAACGATCACTATTTTGTAATTCCAACCACGTATTCGACCCTCCTAGCAGCGGCAAGGCGAAAGGATCCCTTCTATTTATTTTGCGATACTCTTTCGTTTCGCTTTGCTGTTTTAGTTGCCTGAACTAACAACGCGGCAGCCCACCATAGACGCGACGCCGAACTCGTTCATCTCCAGTGGCAGTAGGCAAGCTTTGCTTAAATTTTCTCACCCAAAGCCAGCTGGGATCCTTCGCGCACGATGGGTCCTAGGAAATGGAATGGCATGAAACAAAACATGCGAAGGAAAGTTTCACACTTTATTGACACATTTTCTATTCTTTCACTTTTCTTAGATTACCCTCCATCTCGGGGTATCGTTCGGTTTCGTTCAGAAGTCCTGGGGGTCGTGAGCCGTTGCCGGTTATTGGGTGTTGTTTTTCTTCTCCCTAGAAATTGATACTGTTTCTTGCACTTTGAAAGCTACACTTTATCACTCGAGGGATCCAGTTTGTTCTGATTAGCGAAGTCTGGCTGAAGCAATCTGAAAATATGCAGGAAAATAAAGTTCAGTTAGATTCGCGCTTATATACGGGAGAAGTTGATGAAATTCTTCGCTCAATCTTCTCAGTCGGAGATCCTTTCGGAACGACCCTATTCCACTCGAACAAATATGTTCATTAACTGGAATCGGTGTCAGCTCGGAACGAATCACCTTTGCGTTCTTTCCCTTTTATCGCTTACATCAGCACCTGTCAGACAAAGTAGGCCATGGGAAGCCGGCGAAGGTCTTTCTTCGAGTTGCCATGATGACGAATGTGAATGGTATTGACTGGTACCAAGGTGGCGGGCGGAGGCGGCGGGGCGAAATTGCATTGCCCTCACTATTTCCTTTTTCCAAATTGACAGCAACATCTTCCCCGTCCGACGTGAGACATGAAGGAAATGAAACCATCAATAATATAGTAACACTTGTCTCGTTTTGGATTCGGAGCGTAAGGGAGTTCACATACCTTGGTTTCAGGAGCACGTCTCATATGATGTGCATAGCAAGATGAAATCTTAGAAAATGCCCTTTTCTTCATATAGAAGATATTTTGATCAGAATTTACATTTGTTTGAAACTTTTTAGCGTTCGGGTAGATATTAATCATCTTTCAAACTTAAACGTACATGTTCATGATATAATTGATATGAAGCTCCGTTTTTTCTTTCTTTAACTTTTTTTTAGTTAATCATTTCTAAAATATTGCTAACTACAACTCTAATTTGTGTGCGAATCTAATACATCATTGGTAATAAGAAGCAATTTATGACATCTTAATGTGATTTATCAATTTAACAGATGTTAAGAAACTTTTTGAAATATTCACTGAATATTTCCTTATTGCTCCACCTCAGTTCACAAATATTTTTTAGAACGAGAACAGAAACAGTGCCGCATTCTTTTTGTGATTTTTTAGGGTTACACCGTTATACAAAGTTTCTTCTTGTTTTCCTAATTTCAGATTCAGCCTTTTTTCTACTATGTTTTTGATCCAGTTTCTACACTATCCCGGATTTTTTGAAATTTTATTTTTATTTTTATTTTTTGAAATGCTATGAATAGTTGTGTCCGGTTTGTTGCATATTTCTCAAAGATTGTTGTCTACTCTGTTTGTATAATTAAACATTTTTACTCTGTTTGGTATAACTTCATTGAAAATAAGGTACAGCATCGACTTGGCCCTTGAATTAAAAAAAGGGTTGATTAATATTCTCTCAAATATATTCCCACCTAAGATGAACTTCACTTGAACTTTTGGTTTGATTTCCACATCATTTATGAGATAATTGTATGAATTCCTCTTAGGGCCCACGCACGCATTACGGAATAGTTTTTTTTTTTGCATAATCGGTCCATGTTTTACAACTTATTGACAGGCGACTCGAGGTACTATTCTCTGCTAAAAAGTGCATAATCTTTCTTCCGAAATCAAAAGCACATTTCTTATGAATAATGCTCTACACTGATTCTCTGGGTCGATTAGCTTCAAACCCCCTATTTACCTTGCAGAAATACGAACTCCACAGGAAATAACCAGTTTTCTTTTTTAGTTGACCTAGATGCGAGTTATTCGGTGGTAGCATGTGTGAGACATGAGGGGCAGCAGGGACTATGTCGAAAGGCTTGACGATCCCTCCCCAGGCCATCTGCGAGTTGTGGCGCCTGCCTAGGATATGGTGGGGTTTGACAGTGGGCCCTGTTAAACCTCTATAAAAATCTGCATGTATCCGCAAGTAGGCTGCGCCAAAGCGACCGTGTGCCGCTCAAAGCGCACAAGCCCAAGTCCTGGTGTTAGATGGGACGCTAAACAGCCCTGACACGACGACCCTCCGACGAGACAGGAGGTTTGCGCAGGCCCAATAAGCCGCCTTTAAAAACAACTATTACGAACGACATAGAAGATAATACGACTCGATATAATCGGCAACGACCTAGGCGACGAATAAAGGATCACGATTGGAAGCTTGGAACATGAAACTTCAAGTCGCTAGGCTTCGCAGGTTGCGACAGGATAATCTACGATGAATTACATCCCCGCAACTTCGATGTCGTAGCGCTGCAGGAAATCTGCTGGACATGACAGAAAGTGTGGAAAAGCGGGCATCGAGCGGCTACCTTCTACCAAAGCTGTGGCACCACCAACGAGCTGGGAACCGGCTTCATAGTGCTGGGAAGGTTGCGCCAACGCGTGATTGGGTGGCATCCAATCAACGCAAGGATGTGCAAGCTGAGGATAAAAGGCCGTTTCTTCAACTATAGCATCATCAACGTGCACTGCACGAAGGGAGATCCGACGACGAGAAAGAAGCGTTCTATGCGCAGCTGGAGCATTCATACGATGGATGCCCACTGCGGGACGTCAAAATCGTCATTGGTGACATGAACTCTTAGGTAGGAAGGGAGGAAATGTATAGACCGGTCATCGGACCGGATAGTCTGCATACCGTATCGAACAACAACGGCCAACGATGCATAAACTTTGCAGCCTCCCGCGGAATGGTAGTCCGAAGCACTTGCTTCCCCCGCAAGAATATCCACAAGGCCACATGTAAATCACCTAATCAAGTAACGGAAAACCAAATCGACCACGTTCTAATCGACGGTAAATTCTTCTCCGACATCACGATCGTACGCACTTACCGCAGTGCGAATATTGAATCCGACCACTACCTCGTTGCAGTATGTCTGCGCTCAAAACTCTCGACGGTGTACAACACGCGTCGGAGTCGTCCGCCGCGGCTAAACATTGGGCGGCTACAAGACGGTAGACTAGCCAAAGACTATGCGCAGCAGCTGGAAGTGGCACTCTCAACGGAAGAGCAGCTAGGCGCAGCGTCTCTTGAAGATGGCTGGAGAGATATTCGATCCGCCATTGGAAGCACCGCAACCGCTGCACTAGGCACGGTGGTTCCGGATCAGAGAAACGACTGGTATGACGGCGAATGTGAGCAGTTAGTTGAGGAGAAGAATGCAGCATGGGCGAGATTACTGCAACACCGCGCGAGGGCGAGCGAGGCGCGATTCAAACGGGCGCGGAACAGACAACACTCGATTTTCCGGAGGAAAAAGCGCCAGCAGGAAGATCGAGACCGTGAAGAGACGGAGGGACTGTACCGCGCTAATAACGCACGAAAGTTCTATGAGAAGTTGAACCGTTCACGTAAGGGCCATATGTGCCCACAGCCCAATATGTGTAAGGACATAAACGGGAACCTTCTTACAAACGAGCGTGAGGTGATCCAAAGGTGGCGGCAGCACTATGAAGAGCACCTGAATGGCGATATGGCAGACAACGGTAGCGGTATGGTAATGAACCTAGGGGCACGCGCGCAGGACATGCGACTTCCGGCTCCGAATCTCCAGGAAATCCAGGAGGAGATCGGCCGGCTGAAAAACAACAAAGCCCCTGGAGTTGACCAACTACCAGGAGAGCTGTTTGAACACGGTGGTGAAGCACTGGCCAGAGCGCTGCACTGGGTGATTACCAAGGTTTGGGAGGATGAGGTTCTGCCGCAGGAGTGGATGGAAGGTGTCGTGTGTCCCATCTACAAAAAGGGCGATAAGCTGGATTGTAGCAACTACCGCACAATCACATTGCTGAACGCTGCCTACAAGGTCATCTCCCAAATTTTATGCCGTCGACTAACACCAATTGCAAGAGGGGGCAGTACCAGGCGGGATTTATGGGTGAACGCTCTACCACAGACCAGGTGTTCGCCATACGCAGTATTGCAGAAATGCCGCGAATACAACGTGCCCATACATCATATATTTATCGACTTCAAAGCCGCATATGATACAATCGATCGGGACCAGCTATGGCAGCTAATGCACGAAAACGGATTTCCGGATAAACTGATACGGTTGATCAAGGCGACGATGGATCGGGTGATGTGCGTAGTTCGAGTTTCAGGGGCATTCTCGAGTCCCTTCGAAACGCGTAGAGGGTTACGGCAAGGTGATGGTCTTTCGTGTCTGCTATTCAACATCGCTTTGGAGGGAGTAATACGAAGGGCAGGGATTGACACGAGTGGTACGATTTTCACGAAGTCCGTCCAGTTATTTGGTTTCGCCGACGACATTGATATCATGGCACTTAACTTTGAGAGGATGGAGGAAGCCTACATCAGACTGAAAAGCGAAGCTAAACGGATCGGACTAGTCATCAACACGTCGAAGACGAAGTACATGATAGGAAGAGGCTCAAGAGAGGTCAATGTAAGCCACCCACCACGAGTTTCTATCGGTGGTGACGAAATCGAGGTGGTTGAAGAATTCGTGTACTTGGGCTCACTGGTGACCGCCGATAACGATACTAGCAGAGAAATCCGGAGGCACATAGTGGCTGGAAATCGCACGTACTTTGGACTCCGCAAGACGCTCCGATCGAATAGAGTTCGCCGCCGTACCAAACTGACTATCTACAAAACGCTTATTAGACCGGTAGTTTTCTACGGACACGAGACCTGGACGATGCTCGTGGAGGACCAACGCGCACTGGGAGTTTTTGAAAGGAATGTGTTGCGTACCATCTATGGTGGGGTGCAGATGGCGGACAGTAGGTGGAGGAGGCAAATGAACCACGAGTTGCATCAGCTGCTGGGAGAACCATCCATCGTTCACACCGCGAAAATCGGACGACTGCGGTGGGCCGGACACGTAGCCAGAATGTCGGACAGTAATCCGGTGAAAATGGTTCTCGACAACGATCCGACGGGAACAAGAAGGCGAGGTGCACAGCGGGCAAGGTGGATCGATCAGGTGGAGGACGATGGTTGGCGAAGTGCAGCCATGGACCGAGCTGAATGGAGAAGTCTTTTATGTGCAGCACAGGCCACTCCGGCCTTAGTCTGATAATAAATAAATAAAAATGTGTGAGACATACAATTTTTTCGACAGTAGATAGGTATTCGAGATAAAGATCCTTTCAAATAAATTTAGATTTCTAGCACTATGAATCTGACATGCAGCCTCAGTAAAAGTATGTAGCAAGGTATCAAAGTTTGATTTGATCAATTTTTCCCAATAATCCTTAATAATTATTCCTAAGACTTCCAATTCATTTACAATGTTATGAAAACTCATATGTGAATATGTACGTTATGTGGAAGATATTGATTTGGAAAATGTATTGGAGGTAACCACTTTCCCTTCGATGGGACTCGAACCCATGACCCTACAGTACGCTAGACTGGTGCTTTAACCAACTAAGCTACGAAGGACCTCCATCGGCCTTCGCAACCTAGCGGCTACTGAACGAGCTCGAGATTCCCAAATTGGACGCATAGTCAAATCACTCGCAATCCATTTCTCACAAGCCAATACTTCCACATGTGTATTGTACACGTATTGTACACTAAATACTCACGCTCCTCTAATGTGGACGTGTACAATACACATGTGGAAGTATTGGCTTGTGAGAAATGGATTGCGAGTGATTTGACTATGCGTCCAATTTGGGAATCTCGAGCTCGTTCAGTAGCCGCTAGGTTGCGAAGGCCGATGGAGGTCCTTCGTAGCTTAGTTGCTTAAAGCACCAGTCTAGCGTACTGTAGGTCATGGGTTCTGAGTCCCATCGAAGGAAAGTGGTTACCTCCAATACATTTTCCAAATCAATATCTTCCACATAACGTACATATTCACATATGAGTTTTCATAACATTGTAAATTAACGTCCAAGTCGGGTGGTTTAATCCCCGGAAATAGGCAATTACCTTTGATTGAACTTTCAATTCATGTTTTTCTTGAACTATTTGTGGACCATGCTTACAATTATTGAATCGCAGAAAACCAGATTTTCTAAAGTTAATATTCATTGCTGCTAGTAATGAGAATTCTGTTACAATAGACATAATTAATAGGGTGGCTCAAAAAATCGATTTTGCTCCACAGTGCTTATTTGATTCTTTACCATGTTCTGACTGTCCTCTGAAAATTTGAGCTCATTTGGATTAAAACTGATTTAGCACAAGTTTGCATGCAAATTAGTATGGGAAAATTTATTTTTTCATTATACTGTTAATGACGTTCCCCCATTAAGCACAGGTTAAAAGAAAACTTACATAGCTAAAAGGAATACTCAACAGCTTTCACCCAACGGAAACCGCATGTTTATTAACCGCCCCAATAATTAGTGATCGATTTTAAGACAGGTTGCGAATCTTTAGTCATGATTGTTCAACTTCTTTGAGGGCATCACTGAAATGTGCAGTGCAACACAGTAGCCTGAATTTTTGAATGCTATCTTTCGCGCCACGAGCAGCAATGTTGCCTGTTGATGAGTTATGCAATTAGCTCCAGAAAACCACGGTATAGATTAAATTCGATTACTAATTATTGAAACTATTAATTGAGATGCGGTTTTCACTAAGTGAAGGCTGTTGAGTATTCCTTTTAGCTATGTAGGTTTTCTTTCAACCTGCGCCTAATGGGGAAACGTCATTAACAGTAAAATGAAAAAATAAATTTACCCATACTAATTTGCATGCAAACTTGTAACGGCTTGTGCTAAATCAGTTTTAATCCAAATGAGCTCAAATTTTCAGAGGACACTCAGAACATGGTAAAGAATCAGATAAGCACTGTCGAGCAAAATCGATTTTTTGAACCACCCTAATAACTAAGTCAAATTCAAGATCATTTCTAATTATTAATGTCAGATCATCGGAGTAGGCCATTATTTTCAAAAGTTTTCCATCTACCATTATTCCCATCGTTGAGTCATATAATTGCTGGATCAGTGGCTCCACGTATAGTGAGAATAACAGCATCGATAATGGACAGCCTTGTCGTACCGAACGGTGTATTTTGAACGAAGGTGTCAAAAACCCATTCATCAATACCCGCGATGACGCGTTGGAATATAACTTTCGGATAAAAACCATGAAGTGACCAGGAAAGTTGAATTTCTGTAGTGTTATTTAGAGTCGTTCATGATCCACAGAATCAAAGGCTTTTGCAAGTCCAAACTGAGAAGTGCAAATTCAATTCGTTTGCTCTGTTGTGCTCGTGCGATTATCCTTATTTTATCCAGATTCTGTGTACAAGATTTTCCTTCCAAGCCAGCAGTTTGATCTTCTCCGATCAGCAGGGCCATACACACTTTCAGCCTTGTTGTACAGATTTTTGCTAGGTTTTTATTGTGGATTTACTTGACCAATGGATTCGAAGGTCGGTTCACTTGCCTATTTCAAAACGATCCCTTTTGCAGCAAGGTTTGCCAAACTCAATAAATGTTTGGTAGATTACCTTGTTTTTTGCTCCTTGCCTATCAAAACAGATGTCAAAACATCGGAAAAAGAAAGAGAAGTCCGAGGGAAACAGCAAAAAGCACGTGGCAGGCTTGTCAGTTTTGACAGATTTTACTATGAAAACCGGTGTGAAGGTGAAAACGGCGATTCCAACGACCGTTCAAGGAGCGACTATTTCGAACGGTCGGGTCCAATAGGGAAATCCGCGTACAATATAATCGGTGTTTAGAAGACTTATTGGCCGATAGTTCTGTAGATCATTGCGGTTGCCTGATTTGAAAATCAGAACAATCATGCCGTTAGAAAAATCTTCATACATAGGTATTGAACCATCCTAGAATCCGTTGAACAAATATAGAAGGTGCTGCTTCAGTAGCTCAAAGTGTCTTTCGTAGAACTCATATGTAGGACCATCCGGCCCCGGTGTTTTTTTTTCCGCCGTGTAAGGGATTCCGGATGAGATTCATAGCTGCAGAAGCTGACGTATGTTGATTTTGTGGTTTGCAGAATTGCTTTTCGACGTGATCATAAACTACTTGTTTAGTGCTGTTACCATCTGGGCTGACAATTTTCAGTATTGATGAGCTTAGACCACTCTTAACTATTCGACATACCTGGTATATACTCAACTTTTCGCTCTCGAGCATCGTAGAAGGTTGCACCTTGCTACGCATAGTAGACAATCGTTGCTCTTCGATTCCAACAATCGCTGACTTCACGGAGTTCATATTTTCCTGTACGTCTATGCCGTTAGACTGCTGCTGCATCAAATCCACGAGTTGTTTGTAATGACCTTCCTTCTTCATCGAGTTGGTTTGGTTGAATTTGAAAGCTTTGGATTTGTAGAAATTCTATTCCTTGTTTTTAAAGTCATAGCACCACCACTCTGAAAAGTCGTCCGTATGCTTACGTCGCTTCATCTCTGTGTGCATTTTAGAGAAATCTTCTGCTGTATTGTCATCCGCTAGCAGAACTCCATTTATTTTCCAATATCCTCTTCCCATTAATGGAGCTACATCCTGACTACTTACATTGACGGTAATAATAATTGTGTGATGATCAGAAAAGGAGACAGGTATTGTGCTGTAGTATTTAGCTTGGTACGCGAAATCTATGCCACAATAGAACCTATCTAATCTGGAGGCAGAATTGTTTCTCAAGAAGGTGTAGTCCCGCTTCTTGGTCTCAAGATCCTTTCAGGATTAGACCTGTGCGCCGCCGCGCCACTCTGCATACACGCCGCCGAATATTTTTTACCACGTCGATGGCTATTGAAGGACTATTAAACCAGTAGGTTAATGGGTGTAGTTGTAGTACATTTTGCTAAAAGAGCTTAATCGACGTTTTTCTTCTTGGTAAAATAAATTGACGAACTTATTTTTACTGTTATCTCGTTAAGAAATATGACGTTTCACAAGTTTACTGAAAACAGGCAATCAAGATTGCCATAGCTACCGGTAGTTCGAAACTTTACCGCGTTTTAGCATACCTATCTGTCAAACATAAAACTTCTAGCGTGCTCTATTTCTGTTGAAACAAAAAAACGTGAAAAATTAGAATCAATGAAAAAATAAATTCTTTTTAGTAATCATTTAATCTGATTTAACTTTCTCCGGACACGATACCAATCTGCTCAAAACTCACAGTAGATTATGAATTGACTTCAACATTGAAAATAATGGAACTTATGTACGTTAAGGGCCCTCCTTAGCCGTACGGTGGGCATAAAAGTACATAGTAAAATTTAACTAGAATATTTTAATTTTGTTTGATTGTTTTTATTTTGTTTTATTTTTTGCCAAATGATTAGGAGCTTATTTTCAGCATCACATAACGCAAGAGAGGGTAAAAAAAAGTTTGTTTTTGGAGCGATCATATAGCCTTTACCGTATAGCAAACCCCAAACAAGTGACGCGCTTGCGAGTGATTGTGGTATTTATTTATTTATTCATTGATCTATTTATTTATTGATTTATTTATTTATTTTATTTTATTTGTCCGGTGACGTGTTTTATTGAAAATGAAGTGAATCATTGAAATTTGAGTGAAACGTTTGATGGAATAGAGAAAAGAAAAGAGGAAGTACTATTTCTATTACTATGTGTGATATGGAGAGAGAAAAGAGGAAGTACACAGGATTTTGTTTTTACACGATTTTTTTTCGCTCGCATTTTTGATCGTGTGACTTCAATTTGCCACCAAACTCTTCGCAACATGTTTCAAAAAATCCAGAAAAAATCAAAGAAAAATCACATGATAATTAATATACGTTAAACATTTAGGATGAGTGGGAAATTGAGAAAATGTAAATCGTGTAAAAACAAAATCCAGTGTACTATTTCTATTACTATGTGTGATGTGTTTAGGTAGATCAGCGCGTGATGAATATTTTCTGGTGGTGGTGCATTTAGGCCGTTTACGTCACAGAGCTATTGAATTTTATATCAGAAATCGCGAAAATACTTTAAATAAAACTTTGTAAAATGTTTAGTATAATTATCTTTAAAAGGCATGGTTTGATTTTTGTATTCGATGAACCTAAAAGAATCGTTTTGCTCACTGAGCAGAAAGTACAAATTTGGTAAATTTAGATTTGTTCAACGGATAGTTGTTGATAGATTGAGGTTAAGAAATCGTCTGTAAATTATTTAAAGAATAAACTGTAAATAACATCGATATTAGCATACTTTTTTGACAGCCGGCTGGCAAGAGTTTAAATAAAAACAGGTAAACAACATAGTCTGTGGGTCGAATTGCCAGCTTGAGGCAAACCTCCATGACCTACCTTACCCTACCAAACCACCAACTCCGTAGAACTTATGAGGGCGTCGCCAAGTCGGGGGCCTCTCGTTAAGTAAGTTCTACATCAACATTTCCTTTCCTATCCCTAGTTACGGTAAGGATGGGCGTGGCCGGGAGTAGTAATCCTCATGCTTATGCCATTTTTGTCTTAGATTGGAATCAAGGGTAACTCCCCACCTTGATTTCCGATAGCAATCTGGATAAGGATTCTATAAGAAACATGAGTATCACTAGTGTCCAATCTACGAAGTATACCGTAACAACGCTAACGCTAACGCTAATTATTTCAGAATTTTATTTAAAATTTCAATTTATATATTAATATAATTTGAAAACTCAAAAAGATTTATTTTGAATTTCTCATATACTGCCTTTGAAAATACTTTATTCCGAACAAAACTTGCATTCTGAACAAAAAAAATCTCTTCTAAAAATTTTGTCTCTGTTGTCTTCTAAAAATTTTGTATCTTCTAAAAATGTTTGTCTCTTTTATGTCCAAACCACCCCCCTCCCCCCGTTGCTACACCACTGACTTTGAGAATATCTTCTGGAAACCCATTCGGAAGTCTACCCGAAATTCTTTCAAGAACTCCAAAAATTACTACAGTGATTCAATCCAGGAATTCCTATACGAATTTCTTCAGGAACTTCTTCAGGAATTCCTTTAGGATTTCTTTCATAGCACCTTTTAAAAACTCCTTCGAATATTCCCACAAAAATTCCATGGTGAATTCCGTCTGGAGGAATATACCGGATCAGATCCTGAAGTTTTTTTTTTGATAATTTCCGAAGCAATGTTCCGAAGAATTTCTTAGGGAATCTATTGAGGGATTTATAGGAGGATTCTTGAAGTAATTTCCACGGAAACTCCTGGAGGAACTCGAGGAAGAGAAGACAGGAGAATTTGTGGAAGAATTTCCAGGGACAATAATAATAATTTTAGGAGGAATTAATATATCATCAGCATTTTCGCAATATAACATCCAGGGAGTTTTTTTAATGGCCCACCAACTACCCTCACACTCATGCGAGCCCTCTGGTAACCTCTCATCATAAAAACTCATTCCAGATGCATTGTGCGTTGCTACGTTTGACTACATGTATTCAAACTAGCTGTCAAATTTCCGGATTGCCTTCCGGATCCATTGTGCGCCGGCCTAAATACTGGATAGGTGACACACAAGTAGAGTTCATTGTTAGGTTCTGGAGAGTTCTCTAAGCAATTGATGAAGAGTTCTGAAGGAACTCTAGTGAGAATTTCAGGAGAAATTGTTAGATGAAAAACGGGACTACAAGACTATCTTTAAAAAAAATCTAAATAATCCCCATTTACTTAAAAATTAAATAAACATACTGGAGGATTTCACGCAGAACTTGTGTATCAGTTTTTATGGAATTTCTGGCCTCCACAGAAATTTTTGAAGGAAATTCGAAAGAATTGCTTCAAGAACTTCCGAAAAAAATCTGAAGGAATTCCCGGAGGAATTACCAGAAGGACTTTCGGACGAACTTTCTGAGGAACTTCCAAAAAAAATTCCTGGTGAAAAATTCCGAAGAAATTCTTGAAGAAACGTCCTGAGAAATTCCTGGAGGAGCTTTGATTGAACTTTTGGACTAAATCCGGAACTTTCCAAAAAATTCCAGAAAAATCTTTCCGAATAGTTCCTGGAGGAACTTCCCAACTAATTTCTAATGGAACCTTCGCAAAAATTTTTGAATGAACTTCCGAAGGAATTCCTGGAGCACTTCCCAGAGATAATCATGGGGGAACTTTAAGAGGAATTTATGCAGGGACTTCCAGAGAAACTTCAATAGGAATCCCTGAAGGAATTTCCGAACGATTTCCCGAAGTAACTTCAGAATGAATTCTTGAAGACACTTTTGGAGGAATTCCTAGAGAAGCTTCTTTGAAGAAATTTTGAAGGAACTTCTGGAGATATTACTGTAGGACCTTCCGAGGAATTCCTGGAGGAACTTTCGAAAATTTTTTTGAAGAAACTTCTATAGGAATTCTTGGAGGAATTTTTATGTAACTTTTGTAGGAATTCCTCGAGAAGCTTCTCGAAGAATTCCTGAAGGAACTTCCCAACTAATTCCTGGAGGAACTGGAGAAACTCCCAGTGGAGTTCCTGACGAAACTTCCGGAGCCATTCCTGGTGGAACCTCAGGATGAATTCCTGTGGAATTGTTGGCGGAACTTCCGTAAGAATTCCTCGCGGAACTTCCAGAAGAATGAAACTTCCGGAGGAATTCCTTGCGAAACTTCCGGAGGAATTGCTGGTGGAATCTCCGAAAGAACTGTTTGCGAAAGTTCCAAAAGAACTGCTGGCGGAACTTCCAGAGGAATTTCTGGTGTAGCTTCCGGAGAAATTGCTGGCGGAACTTCCGGAGAAATTTCAGACGGAACTTCTAGAGGAATTCCTGGCAGAGCTTCTGGAAGAAATGCTGGCGGAACTTCCGGAGGAATTCCTAGCATAACTTCCGGAGGAAATTTTGGTGGAACTTCCCGAGGAAATGCTGGCGCAACTTCCCGAGGAAATGCTGGCGCAACTTCCGGAGGAATTTCTGGCCGAGCTTCCAGAGGAATTTAAGGCGGATCTTCCGAAGCAATTCCTGGAGGAGCTTCCGGAGGAATTCCTGGAGGAACTTCCGGAGGAATTCCTGGAGGAACTTCCGGAGGAATTCCTGGAGGAACTTCCGGAGGAATTCCTGGAGGAACTTCTGAAGGAATTCCTGGAGGAACTTCCGGAGGAATTCCTGGAGGAACTTCCGGAGGAATTCCTGGAGGAACTTCCGGAGGAATTCCTGGAGGAACTTCGGAGGAATTCCTGGAGGAACTTCGGAGGAATTCCTGGAGGAACTTCCGGAGGAATTCCTGGAGGAACTTCCGGCGGAATTCCTGGAAGAACTTCGGGAGGAATTCCTGGAGGAACTTCCGGAGGAAGTTCTGGGGGAGCTTCCGGAGGAATACGTGGAGGAACTTCGGAGGAATTCCTGGAGGAACTTCCGGAGGAATTCCTGGAGGAACTTCCGGAGGAATTCCTGGAGGAACTTCCGGAGGAATTCCTGGAGGAACTTCCGGAGGAATTCCTGGAGGAACTTCCGAAGGAATTCCTGGAGGAACTTCCGGAGGAATTCCTGGAGGAACTTCGGGAGGAATTCCTGGAGGAACTTCCGGAGGAATTCCTGGAGGAACTTCCGGAGGAATTCCTGGAGGAACTTCCGGAGGAATTCCTGGAGGAACTTCCGGAGGAATTCCTGGAGGAACTTCCGGAGGAATTCCTGGAAGAACTTCCGGAGTAATTTCTGGCCGAGCTTCCAGAGGAATTTAAGGCGGATCTTCCGAAGCAATTCCTGAAGGAGCTTCCGGAGGAATTCCTGGAGGAACTTCCGGAGGAATTCCTGGAGGAACTTCCGGAGAAATTCCTGGAGGAACTTCCGAAGGAATTCCTGGAGGAACTTCTGAAGGATTTCTTGGAGGAACTTCGGAGGAATTCCTGGAGCAACTTCGGAGGAATACCTGGAGGAACTTCTGAAGGAATTCCTGGAGGAACTTCAGGAGGAATTCCTGGAGGAACTTACGGAGGAATTCCTGGAGGAACTTCCGGAGGAATTCCTGGAGGAACTTCCGGAGGAATTCCTGGAGGAACTTGCGGAGGAATTCCTGGAGGAACTTGCGGAGGAATTCCTGGAGGAACTTCCGAAGGAATTCCTGGAGGACCTTGCGGAGGAATTCCTGGAGGAACTTCCAAACGAATTCCTGGAGGAATATCCGGAGGAATTCCTGGAGGAACTTTCGGAGGAATTCCTGGAGGAACTTCCGGAGGAATTCCTGGGGGAACTTCCGGAGGAATTCCTGGACGAACTTCTGGACGAATTCCTGGAGGAACTTCTGGACGAATTCCTGGAGGAACTTCTGGAGGAATTCCTGGAGGAACTTCTGGAGGAATTCCTGGAGGAACTTCCAGAGGACTTCCTGGAGGAACTTCCGGAGTAATTCCTGGAAGAACTTCGGAAGGAATACATGGACGAACTTCCGAAGGAATACCTGGAGGAACATCCAAAGGAATTCCTGGAGAAACTTCCGGAGAAATTCCTGGAGGAACTTCCAGAGGAATTCCTGAAGGAACTTCCGAAGGAATTCCTGGAGCAACTTCCGGAGGAATTCCTGGAGGAACTTCCGGAGGAATTCCTGGAGGAACTTCCGGAGGAATTCCTGGAGGAACTTCCGGAGGAATTCCTGGAGGAACTTCGGAGGAATTCCTGGAGGAACTTCCGGAGGAATTCCTGGAGGAACTTCCGGAGGAATTCCTGGAGGAACTTCGGAGGAATTCCTGGAGGAACTTCCGGAGGAATTCCTGGAGGAACTTCCGGAGGAATTCCTGGAGGAACTTCCGGAGGAATTCCTGGAGGAACTTCCGGAGGAATTCCTGGAGGAACTTCCGGAGGAATTCCTGGAGGAACTTCCGAAGGAATTCCTGGATGAACTTCCGGAGGAATTCCTAGAGGAACTTCCGGAGGAATTCCTGGAGGAACTTCCGGAGGAATTCCTGGAGGAACTTCCGGAGGAATTCCTGGAGCAACTTCCGGAGGAATTGCTGGAGGAACTTCCGGAGAAATTCTTGGAGCAATTTTCGGAGGTATTTCTGGAGGAGCTCCCGGAGAACTTTATGGAGCAAATTCCGGAGAAATTTCTAGAGAAATTTCCGGAGGAATTCCTGGAGAATTTCTTGATCAACTTCCCAACGAACTCGTTGCGGACTTCCGGAGAAATTCCGAAGATTTTTAGACGCTTGGAATCAGTCCACGCTGACCCACGCCGCCACTGATTATTAACGGCATGACGCCGCCGCCGCCGGTAAATTTTCATTCGGCGCACAGGTCTAGTTAGGATACAGGCATTAATATTTCTATATAGTAGTGGATTTGTACTTCCGCTTCTAATTCTATCATGAACATGTTCGTTTTCTTTCAAAAAATTGGCAAACAAAATTTTTATTCAACTTCTGTGCGATTAGATTCCTGACATTGTGATTATCAGCCGAACACCCTACCAACTACTCCAGATACGCTTGCCGTTGCAGCATGATGTTTTACGGTTGAATGGCATTCTACCAAGTCACTACTGATTACTTTGTCTAAGCAGTCAAACATATTTGATGACGCTTATTGGAAAGCAATGGTACTGTACTGCTCATAAAAAAATCTACTCTTCCGCTCATTTTTGAAACGACGAAAATAACGAAAAATACGCGCCAGATAGTCACCTAAAAAAACATACCTAAACAGCTACTTTGATATTTTTGAAAATTTGGCCGCCACGTGGTGCATTCCAGTGGTGAATGCTTGGATAGCACGTGCTATTTGTTCATATCTATGAGAGCCTTGGAAAATGATCACGAAAGTTGTCATTTTGTTGCAAGGCACAATAACTTGTTCGATGAAAATGCTTGCCAGAGTGCAAGTCTTTGTCATAAGGCAATCAATTAAGCACATTAAAATATGAAACAACTTCGAAATTTTCTACAATTTTTATTTGATACCCAAACTAAAATAAATGTGCAGCTGCAACTTCCCGACAAATTCAATCAAAAAAATATCTGCATGTACATTTCATTCACTTTCACTTTTATCAACGAAAAATGTAGATTTTTGGGTATCTCGAAAACGAAATCTGTTGAAACACATAAAAAATCTGTTCCGATTATAAAACAATGTTCTTCAAAGTTTTCGAGTGTAGGTATGGCTTTCATTTAGTTGTTGTTGCAATGAATTTCGTTCATCCCACTCAGAGTTACGATTTTTTTAAGGGCAAAATCATGCCGTAAGCACTAAATAATTTTGAAGCAAACCTAAATTTCAACCAATTGAGCTGAAATTTTCACTAGAAAGCTATCTTAGCATAAGAATTGTGAATACCAGTTAACCGATCGATTAACTTTTTGAAATTTGAACATATCTATTCTATTGTACATCGCCTGCCACGCATTCTTCGGAGCAGTGATGGGAAATGTCAAAAAAATGTCATGGCATTGCTATTACTAATTTCTTAATAACTTTTTTCAAAAGTCATTTACAGTTCGGACTTTTTGATTAACATGTAGTACTTAAAGGATCCTAGAACTTTGTCGAACAGATCATTGTTCTAAATACAAAGTGAGAGCCATGAGAACGAGATTAATAAAATGTCACGGAATGTCATGACATTAATGTCAATCGACACTAATTCGGCCGTCAATATCATATTTAGAGAAATTACCTGTTAGAAAAAGTTTTCGGATCCTTTAAGGGCTACATGTTTATATGGAAAACATAATTGTAAATAACTTGTGAGAAAAGTTATTAGCAAGTTAGTCCCATGACATCGATATGACATTTCCCGTCACTGCTTCGGAGCGTCCGTTAATCGTCCTCCACCTGATGTCCAACATTCTGACTACGTGTCTGGCCCATCGCAGTCTTTCAATTTACGCGGTGTGAACGATGGTTGGTTTTCTCAACAGCTGATGCAACTCTTGGTTCATTCGACTTCTCCACGTAAGGTCCGCCATCTACATCCCACCACAGCACTTTCCATCCAAAAACTTCAAGTGCACATTGGTCCTCCACGAAAATCGTCCAGATATCGTTTTTGCAGAGGACTACCGGTTCAACAAGGGTTTTGTAGATAGTGACTCCTTGCCACGATCCGACACCGATAAATTGTAAAATAAATATTCATTTAAATTAATTTCACACGATAACCAAACATCGCTAACGGCATATGTTAGTTTGAAAAGAAACGTGGGACTTTTCTTCCCCTTTCTTCAGGGAAAACAACCAGGAAGTTATTTTTGTAAGAATATTGAGTCTTGAAAATGAAAATCATCGCGAGAGCTTGTTAGTTGTCGATATTTAATTTTGAATTCAAATCTCGCCCACTGTATTTTTAATCTTGATTTAAAATATTTTGTAACCCATAGTTACAAAGTGATATGATGACATGAATTTACAAGGAATAAAATTAATATAGTATCTGTTCCATCATTATAATAATAATCATCAGTATAATAACTGCTCCACATCAAACATACATAAAACAGGCAATTTAGGATAAATTGTATCGTTTTCTTGTTATCCGCGTGCTCACTGCCAATTCTCTGTACCGAATGGTGACCCGGGTACATGACCATGAATATAGATTCAAGGGCAGTAACCCTATAATACATACAAAGTTGGAAAGTAGTGGAACAGATATTGATAATGTTAATCTATGCGAGATGTTTGTTTGCTTAACATAATAAAGAAAATTAATAAGCGGCATCCAAATATAGTTACAATAATGCTGTCTAATGAGCAGCTCAGAAGCAGCCAAGCTACTCCATCCCTCCATGTCCATTTGTTGACAAAAAAGAACATTCACAGAACAACTCCGAGCCATCTCGATCCGCTCATTGGACAGCACTAATATCATAACCAACTCAGACCTCCCCTTACAACTCGAACAAGAACCTACCAAAATCCATATGAAAATCAGGCACATGCAAATTTCCAGACTCTTGTATAAATATTGTATCCGACCTACAATCTTGAAGAAATACCCACATACTCACATACCCAACTCCCACAGACCCCAGCGCGGTTCCAACACGGAACCGCATGAAAATCTAATAGTCCGCTGGATGTAACATTAAAGTAGAATATTGGATTGATCTCACCAAATTGATGAACGTCCAGCAAGTACGGAAAAGTGGCTGCAACTGCAATTTTGCTACCAACACGCAGGAATTGATCACAAACCGACCGGCCAAGATCACTGCGAGAATAGTTATACAGCACAGATGCGTGATCTTCTTTGTGTGTCCTATCTATTAAAATGTGAATAATTTGTCCATTTTCACTAAGGTCACTCTGACGGAATCAATTTTAAAGTACTCGCGTTTTCAAGGGCACACCATTCGTTACGGAAGCAACGCATACTGTCACTTTTATGTTTCACGCATGCTGCGACGCAGCAAAGCAGAAAAAATAAAAATGACAGTTATGCGTACTTCCGTTATCTGAATACTAATGTTCAATCAGGAAACTATATCAAATTAATAAAAAAATCAGCCAAAAACAAGCTGAAAATGAAATAAAAACGTCACCAAACACAAAACATAACCGATCCGATAGCTACCGCCAAACTCTCCTTTCATGAAAATCATTGACATCTTTACGAAAAATCTCTGGAGTTTCAACGTGATGTTGCTGAGATCTATCAGTAAATTATACGGAACTTCCACTGAATCTTGATTTTCACAGAAAGTTTGCGGATTTCTTCAAATTTTAATCGGCGTGAAAATTATAGATCAGCGACGTGAAATTCAAAACCGACCTATTACAAACTCATAATTCAATTGGGTCGACTAACTCGGTGGATTGCTGAAAAATGGATCGTGTGTCGCGTAAACAAAACAAAAACATAACCGTGGTTTACTGCTAGCGGATAAAATGAAAATTATTCAAAATCTTGAAAATGGTGTTCCAGTGAGTGAAATAATGAAGAAGTACAAAGTTCGATCTGCATCTACCATCTATGTCATAAAATATGCAAGGACAATATTCTCAAAAAATTGGCCAACAAGGCGGAATATGAGAGACTAGAATAATATTTCGTGAAACAATTTCATGTTTAATTTTAATTTTTTAGCAAAGCAAGCGTTTCAAGAATCCTCGGTACCCACAGGTTGACGAAGCTCGCTACATCTGATTTTTGCAAAACGACAGCGCCACCAACCAGTAGCCAAGAGATGCTATCAAGCAAAAAAGCTTTTAAACCAGATGATTGGAACAGGGGATTACGAAAGTCGTGACTATGTGGAGAACACAGATTCGGAGGAAGATTTGTCTCCTTTTCAGATCTTCAACGCTGACGAAAGTGGTTATTTTTCAAGAAACAACAGAACATATGTTGAGAAAGACTCGATTTGCAAATCCTGGAACTTGCTTTACAATACCGTGAAATCGAGGATGAGGATGATGTACCATTGTCGGTCGTGAGAGACACGTTGAAAGCATTGGTGAGAAAATAACACAGGCGTTCTGTGTTCTTCACAAAGATGCTGACGAAGATATCTTATGGCGGTGACGACTGCATTTAATGTCAACACAGAAGAAGCATCACATTCTGTGAGTTTTGGAGATGATGACAAATATATGACCGTATCGGATGAAGCAGCCTTAAGGTCACTTCTGACAGAATCCATGTTTCAAATTGCTCGCGTTTTCGGGGCACACCACTCGATACGGAGGCGGCGGATAACTGTCATTTTTTGTTGATTCAGCTTTGCTGCGTGAAAAATAAAAATGACGTTGTGCTGTTCCGTATGATGAAGTGCCCTCAAAACGCGTCTAAACTTGGATTCTTCAGAAGTATTATAAATCGATTGATCTGGTAATCAGATCGCAGAAGAACAATTGACCACTGACTACACAATTCTCGCTTACCATATGCGCACTAATATCATGGATATTGTAATTCAAAACGAGCACTAAGTAGTCTTCAGTGTAGAAATGCTGTTAGCTATTGCGTACTGGAATTGTTATCGAGCTCTCTCTTATGAATAAAGAATGATTATTTAGAATTAGTTGAAATAATTTTTTTTCTTGATTGATGACTTGTGAGGAAGTCAGATTTTTTTTGAAAAGATGTTCAAATTTGATACACATAGTTTGCCATTTTAGGATGTTTTATGAGACATTGCGAAAAAAGATTCGGCCGGTGGGACTTGAACCCACACTATTCCATTTAGTACACGGACGTCCAATTATACAACAGCATTAGAAGTTGTATTCCATGAAGACACATGATTCCTATTTATGTAAAGCTAAAGTCAAAAACCCCAAATATAAGTCAAAATATATTCAGATATCAAATACATCATTTACCTACATGTTCTGTAGCCCTCATTTGAGGTCATGATGATTTTTTCAGAAAAACTCAGTTGCTTCATTGCAAGAGGATTAGAAGCAGCTTTCTCGCTTCAAGCCTTCTTTCAAGAGGCTCAGAGCCTCCTTTCAAGAGGCTCAGGAAGCCTCCTTTCAAGAGGAGCTCGGAAGCCTCCTTTCAAGAGGCTCAAGCCTCCTTTCAAAGGCTCAAGCCTCCTTTCAAAAGAGGCTCAGAGCCTCCTTTCAAGAGGCTCAGGCCTCCTTTCAAGAGCTCAGAAGCCTCCTTTCAAGAAGGCTCAGGCCTCCTTTCAAGAGGCTCAGCCTCCCTTTCAAAGAGCTCAAGCCTCCTTTCAGAGAGCTCAAGCCTCCTTTCAAGAGGCTCAGGCCTCCTTTCAAGAAGAGCTCAGAAGCCTCCTTTCAAGAGGCTCAAGCCTCCTTTCAAGAAAGCTGGGAAGCCTCCTTTCAAGGCTGGAAGCCTCCTTTCAAGAGCTGAGCCTCCTTTCAAGAGAGCTGAAGCCTCTTTCAGAGGCTAAGCCTCCTTTCAAGAAGCTCAGAAGCCTCCTTTCAAAGAGCTCAGGCTCTTTCAGAGCTCAAGCCTCCTTTCCAAAGAGCTCCAGAGCCTCCTTTCAAGAGCTCAGAAGCCTCCTTTCAAGAAGGCTCAGGCCTCCTTCAAGAGTGAAGCCTCCTTTCAAAGAGGCTCGGAAGCCTCCTTTCAAGAAGGCTCAGAAGCCTCCTTTCAAAGGCTCAGAGCCTCCTTTCAAGAGCTCGGAAGCCTCCTTTCAAGAGCTCAGGCCTCCTTTCAAGGCTCAGGCCTCCTTTCAAGAGCTCAGAGCCTCCTTTCAAGAGGCTCAGAGCCTCCTTTCAAGAGGCTCAGAGCCTCCTTTCAAGAGCTCAGAGCCTCCTTTCAGAAGGCTCAAGCCTCCTTTCAAGAGGCTCAGAAGCCTCCTTTCAGAAGCTCAGGCCTCCCTTTCAGAGGCTCAGGCCTCCTTTCAAGAGGCTCAGAGCCTCCCTTTCCCAAGAGCTCGGAAGCCTCCTTTCAAGAGCTCAGGCCTCCTTTCAAGAGCTCAGGCCTCCTTTCAAACCAAGCCTCCTTTCAGAGGCTCAGGCCTCCTTTCAAGAGGCTCAGAGCCTCCTTTCAAGGCTCAAGGCCTCCTTTCAAGAGAGCTCAAGCCTCCTTTCAAGCTAGGCTCAGAGGCTCAGGCCTCCTTTCAAAGGCTCAGAGCCTCCTTTCAAGGCTCAGAAGCCTCCTTTCAAGAGGCTCAGAGCCTCCTTTCAAGAGACTCAGAAGCCTCCTTTCAGAGGCTCAGGCCTCCTTTCAAGAGGCTCAGAGCCTCCTTTCAAGAGCTCCAGGCCTCCTTTCAAGAGCTCAGAAGCCTCCCTCAGAGGCTCAAGCCTCCTTTCAAGAGTCAGAAGCCTCCTTTCAAGAGGCTCAGGAAGCCTCCTTTCAGAAGGCTCAAGCCTCCTTTCAAGAGCTCAGAAGCCTCCTTTCAAAGAGGCTCGAAGCCTCCTTTCAAGAGCTCAGAAGCCTCCTTTCAGAGCTCAGAGCCTCCTTCAAGAAGCCTCCTTTCAAGACTCAGAGCCTCCTTTCAAGAAAGCTCAAGCCTCCTTTCAAGAGGCTCAGAGCCTCCTTTCAAAGCTCAAGCCTCCTTTCCAAGAAATCAAGCCTCCTTTCAAGACTCAAAGCCTCCTTTCAAGGCTCAAGCCTCCTTTCAAGACTCAGGCCTCCTTTCAAGGGCTCAGAGCCTCCTTTCAAGAGAGCTCAGGCCTCCTTTAAAGAGCTCAGGCCTCCTTCAAGAGCTCGGAAGCCTCCTTTCAAGAGGCTCAGAGCCTCCTTTCAGAAGGCTCAGAAGCCTCCTTTCAAGAGGGCTCAGAGCCTCCTTTCAAGGGCCAGGCCTCCTTCAAGAGGCTCAGAGCCTCCTTTCAAGAGACTCAGAGCCTCCTTTCAAGGGCTCAGAGCCTCCTTTCAAGAGGCTCAAGCCTCCTTTCAAGAGGCTCAGAAGCCTCCTTTCAAGGGCTCAGGAAGCCTCCTTTCAAAGGCTCGAAGCCTCCTTTCAAAGAGGCTCAGAGCCTCCTTTCAAAGAGCTCGAAGCCTCCTTTCAAGAAGCTCAGAGCCTCCTTTCAAGAGGCTCGAAGCCTCCTTTCAAGAGGCTCAAGCCTCCTTTAAAAACTCCAGGCTCCTTTCAAGAGCTCGAAGCCTCCTTTCAAAGACTCAGAGCCTCCTTTCCAAAGCTCAAGCCTCCTTTCAAGAGCTCAGAGCCTCCTTTCGAGAGCTCAAGCCTCCTTTCAAGAGCTCAGGCCCTCCCTTTCAAAGAGGCTCAGGCCTCCTTTCAAGAGGCTCAGAGCCTCCTTTCCAAAGAGGCTCAGGCCTCTCCTTTCAAAGGCTCAAGCCTCCTTTCAAGAGGCTCGAAGCCTCCTTTCAAGAGGACTCAGGACGCCTCCTTTCAAGAGAGCTCAAGCCTCCTTTCAAGAGGCTCAGAGCCTCCTTTCAAAGAGCTCAGGCCTCCTTTCAAGAGAGCTCGGAAGCCTCCTTTCAAGAGAGCTCAGAGCCTCCTTTCAAGAGGCTCAGAAGCCTCCTTTCAGAGACTCGAGCCTCCTTTCAGGCTCAGAGCTCCTTTCAAAGAGCTCAGAGCGTCCTTTCAAGAACTCAGAGCCTCCTTTCAAAGAGCTCAGAGCCTCCTTTCAAGAAGGCTCAGGCCTCCTTTCAAGAGGCTCAGGAAGCCTCCTTTCAAGAAACTCAGGAGCCTCCTTTCAAAGCTCCAGAAGCCTCCCCTTTCAAGCTCAGAGCCTCCCTTTCAAGAGGCTCCAGAAGCCTCCTTTCAAGAGGCTCAGAGCCTCCTTTCAAGAGCTCAGAAGCCTCCTTTCAGAAGGCTCAAGCCTCCTTTCAAGAGCTCAAGCCTCCTTTCAAAGCTGAAAGCCTCCTTTCAAGAGACTCGGAAGCCTCCTTTCAAAGAAGGCCTTTAGAGCCTCCTTTCAAGGCTCAGAGCCTCCCTTTCAGAGGCGTGGAAGCCTCCTTTCAAGAGCTCAAGCCCCTTTCAAGAGGCTCAGGCCTCCTTTCAAAGAGCTCAGGCCTCCTTTCAGAGAGCTCAGGCCCTCCCTTTCAAGAGGCTCAAGCCTCCTTTCAGAGGCTCAGAGCCTCCTTCAAGAGCTCAGAGCCTCCTTTCAAGGGCTCAAGCCTCCTTTCAGAGGCTCAGAGCCTCTTTCAAGAGCTCAGACCTCCTTTCAAGAGCTCAAGCCTCCTTTCAGAGGCTCGAAGCCTCCTTTCAAGAAGGCTCAGAGCCTCCTTTCAAGAGGCTCAGGAGCCTCCTTTCAAGAGCTCAGAGCCTCCTTTCAGAGCTCAGGAAGCCTCCTTTCAGAGAGCTCACCTCCTTTCAAGAGGCTCAGAGCCTCCTTTCCAAAGCTCAGAGCCTCCTTCAAGAGGCTCGAAGCCTCCTTTCAAGAGCTCAGAGCCTCCTTTCAGAAGGCTCAGAAGCCTCCCTTTCAAGAAGGCTCAGAGCCTCCTTTCAAGAGAGCTCCAGAGCCTCCTTCAAGAGGGCTCAAGACCTCCTTTCAAAGACTCAGAGCCTCCTTTCAAGAGAGCTCAGAGCCTCCTTTCAAAGAGACTCGGAAGCCTCCTTCCAAGAGGCTCAGGCCTCCCTTTCAAGAGGCTCAGGCCTCCTTTCAAGAGGCTCAGGCCTCCCTTTCAAGAGCTCAGAGCCTCCTTTCAAGAGGCTCAGAGCCTCCTTTCAAGAGAGCTCAGAAGCCTCCTTTCAGAGCTCGACCTCCTTTCAAAGGCTCAGAAGCCTCCTTTCAAGAGGCTCAGAGCCTCCTTTCAAAGAGACTCAGGCCTCTTTCAGAGGCTCAGGCCTCCTTTCAAGAACAGGCCTCCTTCAAGGGCTCAGGCCTCCTTTCAAGAGCTCGGAGGCCTCTTTCAAGCTCAGGCCTCCTTTCAAGAGGCTCGGAAGCCTCCTTTCAAGAGCTCAGAGCCTCCCTTTCAAGGCTCAGGCCTCCTTTCAAGAGGCTCAGGCCTCCTTTCAAGAGGCTCAGAGCACTCCTTTCAGAGGCTCAGAGCCTCCTTTCAAGAGGCTCAGGAAGCCTCCTTTCAAGGCTCAGAGCCTCCTTTCAAGAGGCTCCAGAGCCTCCTTTCAAGAGAGCTCAGAGCCCTTTCAGAGCTCAAGACCTCCTTTCAAGAAGAGGCTCGGAAGCCTCCCTTTCAAGAGCTCAGGCCTCCTTTCAAGAGGCTCAGGCCTCCTTTCAAGAGCTCAGAGCCTCCCTTTCAAGAGGCTCGGAAGCCTCCTTTCAAGAGGCTCGAGAAGCCTCCTTTCAAGGGCTCAGGCCTCCAAGGAGCTCAGAGCCTCCTTTCAAGAGGCTCAGGCCTCCTTTCAAGAGGCTCCAGGCCTCTTTCAAGAGCCTCCTTTCAAGAGGCTCGAAGGCCTCCCTTTCAAGAGGCTCAGAAGCCTCCTTTCAAGAGGCTCAGGCCTCCCTTTCAAGAGGCTCAGAGCCTCCTTTCAAGAGGCTCAGAGCCTCCTTTCAAGAGGCTCAGAAGCCTCCCTTTCAAGAGAGCTCAGGAAGCCTCCTTTCAAGAGCTCAGAGCCTCCTTTCAGAGAGCTCAGAGCCTCCTTTCAAGAGGCTCAGAGCCTCCTTTCAAGAACTCAGAGCCTCCTTTCAAGAGCTCAGAGCCTCCTTTCAAGAGGCTCAGAGAAGCCTCCTTTCAAGAGGCTCCAGAGCCTCCTTCAAGAACACCTCCTTTAAGGCTCGGAAGCCTCCTTTCAAGAGACTCAAGCCTCCTTCAAGGGCTCAAGCCTCCCTTTCCAGAACCAGAGCCTCCTTTCAAGAGGCTCAGGAAGCCTCCCTTTCAAGAGCTCGAAGCCTCCTTTCAAGAGCTCAGCCTCAGAGACTCAAGCCTCCTCAAGAGTTTGGAAGCCTCCTTTCAAGGGAGCTCAGGCCTCCCTTTCAAGAGGCTCCAGGCCTCCCTTCCAAGGCTCAGGCCTCCTTTCAAGAGAGTAAGCTCCTTCAAGAGGCTCAGGCCTCCTTTCAAAAGTCGAGCCTCTTCAAGAGCTCAGAGCCTCCTTTCAAAACTCAGCTGCCTCCTTTCAAGAGGCTCAGAGCCTCCTTTCAAGAAGGCTCAGGCTCTCCTTTCAAGAGGCTCAAGCCTGCCTTTCAAGAGGCTCAGGAAGCCTCCTTGAGGCTCAAGCCTCCTTTCAAGAGGCTCGAAGCCTCCTTTCAAGAGCTCAGAAGCCTCCTTTCAAAGAGCTCAGAAGCCTCCTTTCAAAGGCTCAGAGCCTCCTTTCAGAGGCTCAGGCCTCCTTTCAGAAGCTCAGAGCCTCCTTTCAAGAGGCTCAGGCCTCCTTTCAAGAGGCTCAGAGCCTCCCTTTCAAGAAGGCCAGCCTCCTTTCAAAGGCCCAACCTCCTTTTTCCTTTATTTTATTTTATTTTGCCTTCCATAACAGTATACGTAAAGTATATGATCCTCAAACAAACTTTTTATAGAAGGCCGAGACCCATAGTGTTATACCAATCGACTCAGTTCGACGAATTGAGGTGATGTCTGTGTGTGTGTGTGTGTGTATGTGTGTGTGTGTGCGCACAAAACGACGCAAAATGTCACCATTTTCAGCTTATCCTCAACCATTTATCGCAAAAATTGCATTCGACGCAGAATCCTTTCTCATTGTTTCCTATTGAAATTGGCCAGGTCGGACATGGATCGAAGTTGGCCAAAATACAAATTCATACGAAAATCGCGTAAAAATGTCTCATTTTTCGGGCACTTATCCTCAACCGATTTGCTTGCAACAGAATTGCATTCGACGCAAAATCCTTTCCATTGTTTCCTATTGAAAATTGGCCAGGTCGGACTATGGGATCGGAGTTATGGCCAAAATACAAATCATACGTAAAATCGCGTAAAAAATGTCACTCATTTTTCGGGCACTTATCCTCAACGATTTGCTCGCAACAAATTGCATTCGACGAGAATCCTTTCCCATTGTTTCCTATTGAAATTGGCCAGGTCGGACTATGGGATCGAGAGTTATGGCCAAATACAAATTTATACGTAAAATCGCGTAAAAATGTCACTCATTTTTCGGCACTTATCTTCAACCGATTTGCTCGCAACAAATTGCATTCGACGCAGAATCCTTTCCCATTGTTTCCTATTGAAAATTGGCCAGGTCGGACTATGGGATCAAGGTTATGGCCAAAATACAAATTTATACGTAAAATCCGTAAAATGTCACACTTTTCGGCACTTATCCTCAACCGTTTGCTCGCAACAAATTGCATTCACGCAAAATCTTTCCCATTGTTTCCTATTGAAAATTGGCCGGCGGACTATGGGATCGGAAGTTAGGCCAAAATAAATGATACGTAAAATCGCGTAAAAATGTCACATTTTCGGCACTTATCCTCAACCGATTTTTCGCAACAAATTGCATTCGACACAGAATCCTTTCCATTATTCCCTGAAAATTGGCCAGGTCGGACTATGGGATCGGAAGTTATGGCCAAAACTACCTTTTTAATAGAAAATTACAAAAAAATGTTACCTATATTTCGGACACCTAACCTTGATCGATTTACGCAACAAGTTGCATTCGAAACAGATTCCTGTCCCATTTTTCCTATTGAAAATTGGCCAGTTATGGCTAAAATGCAAACTTTACGAAAAATCGCGTAAAGAATGTCACTCATTTTTAGGCATTTATTTTCAGTTTATTTGCTCGCAACAAGTTGCATTCGACGCAGTATCCTGTCCCAATGTGTCCTATTGAATCATTGGCCAGATCGAAATATGGGATCGGAAGTTATGACCGAAACACCATTTTGCTTTTGTCTACAAAGTTCGCTCCAAAACCAAACTTTACAGAAGGCCTGAGACCCATAGTGTTATATACCAATCGACTCAGCTCGATGAACTGAGATGATGTCTCTGTGTGTGTATGTGTGTACGGTCGCACAAAAATTGGTTAGCTCACTTTTTGGTATATCATCCGATTTACTTGCAACAAATCCCATTCGACGCGAGATCCTGTCTATTTTTTCTATTGAAAATTTGGAAGATCGGACTATGGGCAAAAATTGGCCAAAATGCTTTATGTTATAAAAAAGCGCGTAAAAAATCTAGCTCATTTTTAATGCACCCTCAATCGATTTACACACAACAAATTGCATTGGACGCAGAATCCCTGTGTAATACGTAACTTCTAG
>NC_085141.1:45267857-45396194 GCF_024139115.2 Armigeres subalbatus | reverse complement strand
AAGTTTTCATCATCCGACACAGAAAACTACGTAAGTTAGTTACAGTTACGTAAGCATTTTTCTTGGTTTTCGACCCCATCCTCCTTGTTAGATTTTCTCTAACGTAACTAGTGAACGACCCTTATTAGTACTATCAATTTTATCCGTGGTCCTTACGTTTTCGCTCTAACAGCTCTCATTCTTGTAGAAATATTCTAGTTGAGGCTGAAGGAACCAGCTGCTCATGATTATGTTATCGAAATCGCTTTTGAATTGGGGCTGAAATAATGTTCGGAAAGGTTAGAATAAAAAACCTTTTATAGAGAAACTTGTCCATAACGGACATATATTCCATGTAATGAACAAGATAGATATAATAATTATAATTTTGTCTTCGAGTAAATTATACTGAGAATATCATAATCCTTTTTGAAAATTTATAATTCTTTATGGAAGTCACTTTTCTGCTACTTTGAAATAAGTAATGGGCGGTTGATTTCATGACCTCGAGCTGCCGTCATTCCGCTCCATCGTAATTCGATCTCCAACTGCAGTGAAAAGTTTTCCCAATTTTTTCTCTTATTTGCTGCCTGAGCTGAACCCTGTTCTGTGTAAATCAGCTTCACTAATGGAAGGGGCGGCGTATGCCAAACGAATTATTGTCTGGGAAAAGTTTGATATTCAAATCTCATTTCACACTAGCCGAAAAGAAGATTGAGGACCATTCGTTCGTTCGCTGGAAAATGGAAACATCCGAAACATCTAGCCGAGAAATAGGAAAAGGGGTTTATGTCGAGAAAAGTTTGTGCTGGAAAAGTTTTTGCATATATTTTTTCTATCCCTGCCGGTCCAGAGTCCAGTTCTGCTGGGTTGCGGTGTGATCTCCTGGGTCCGAAGAGCTTTCAGTTGCCCGCAATATTCGATTAGTCGAAGACGGGATTTCCTCAAAGCCGGGTGGATTTGCTGGGAAGAGTTTAGATAACAAGTAGGCGTTCAAATCCAAAATTGCATGTGATTGACCTATGGCTTTGTAGGTTGTATGGATTTTTTTGTAATTCCAACAGGATTTATTTATTTTTGGTAAGCACCATTTGGTTCAATAACAGTATGTTCAACATAACCGAAGCAAAGAAAATAGAAGCGTAAACTTGGCATCACATGCACAACAACTACAAAATACTGAAGCATAAATCAAACACGGTAGCATTCAAACTGTTGTTTGAAATAACGAAATTACCAGTTATGATTGCTTGGTAATCAAAATATACGGGAGACAAGTAATAATAAGGGCCAATTTTCAACAATATACGAGAGACTATCTTCTGTAATTTGTTTTCTTTGTTTTATTAATGATTTATTAATCCTAATCACTACCATTGAAGAAACGGCGTCTTCAGCATGGCACGTATTTTTACTTTTACTATGAAACAAAATAAACGCCTACGCCTGCGTTAACATATTCCGACAAACAGACAATTTCATAAGCCAGATTAGAAATGACCCTCAAAACGTTCTACAATTGGATTTGAGTCATAAATTTTCCTACCAATGAAAAACCTCAAAATCTGACAACCGTAAATAAATCGAGAGAAAAGGTAACGAGAAATATTATCCCCAGACTCCAGAAACAGACACGCAGAACCTTGTTTCACTTCCTTCCTCCTGTTTGAGCTTTGCGGCCTTGCGGAAGCGCGCCAAGGAATTTGTTAGGATTAGATCTAATAACTCCCCAATAAAATAAGCTTTGACAGTTAGATTGATGGTCACGTTCTACGATTGCACAATAATATTCCATCCGCACGACCCTGTCTGTGCGTTGCGTGCTGTTTGTGTTATGGAAGGCGCCAATTGCCACGTAAAGTCGTATTCATATTCCGCACACCATTGAACCGAACGTCCGTCTTTATTTGTTTAGGTCCACGCGGCAAAGAGCTGAAAAAGTTTCCGTTACCACAGAGACCATCATCCTTCAGTCCCATCACAATGAATGGTCATTCTATACGATGCGGCACAGTGGCCGATAACTAGAAAATTTACATAATTGAGTTTATGACTAACTTTGAACAAAATGGCAATTTTCTGAATTCCCGATGTGGTAGTTTCATGAACACAAATTGCCTACATTCAAAACTTATTTTTATTCCATAGGTATATTTCACATGACCTTTTCCGTCAAAGATTTTATCTGCTCGATCATTCTATATTTTATTTAATGTCATTTTATCCAAAGAACCCAAATTTTTGAAGCCTTCAAGTATTTTTAAAATTTAAAACAAAATTGGAAAGTGCTGTTTTCAGCTTATCCTATAGTTGCAGAGTGTTTTTACACAATCTATGTATTTAACGCAGCAACCATATAGTCTATCAATTTGTTGACCTGTCATTACACAAATACAGGAAAACATGTTGAGAATTGCATCTAAATTGGTGAAGTATCACTAAATACCTTTTCCTTTCCTTTTTCTTGCGGTAGTGTTCCTATAGTTGAGTCCCATATGTAAACACTGGATTCGCAACTATAAACCAGTGATGATGACGTAGGTTGACAGTTCAAGCTTTTCTCCGGATTTAGCCTCCGGGCAGCTTCTGATAAAATTGTTCGTCAATTTATTCGCATGTAGTGTCATTGCGATTGATTTCATGCTGAATGCAAAGAATAACACTAAAATATTCGGATCACAGCAATTTTAAACTAAAATATGAATTTTAATTTTCCTCCGTCGATTTTCTTCTAACACCTTGTAAACAAGCTTGTAAACTACCGCAACTATTGGAACACTGCCAATAATTGGAGGTACCAGTTTAGAGTAACAATGATGGATGCTACTGCACAGGACCCCTTTCGCATCATATATAATTAATAATCTTCCATGCACCCTTGAGTAAGTGGAAATGAAGTATAGCAGTGTGAACAACAAAGTGGTGGAAATGCTTAGTTCCTCCACTATTGGTATTTACTCTATTTGGTATTCGGTGGCTCATGCACATTAGACCTGCCCAGCTTAGTAAGGGAGAAAAATGTTGTCGGATTCACGTGCACCCCAGGATTGTGTTTCCCTGGGTAGAAAATCAATCTCCAAATTTCAGCCCAATCGCTTGTTGCATATACTGCAGCAATTGATTTGAAGTTTGTATGGGGAGTTCAGCCAGAGTTCAATTCGATCTGGAAATTGGTTCTGATGGCTCGATTGAGCTCGAATTGCAAAACGGCAGTATGCTACAGAACAATGTCACAGAACATAATGAAAACTAAATGAACTTTTACTTAGCTTTCGGCTGATTTATTAGAAGCTGAATTGTGTATTAGGGTTTATTTCATTTAAGTTGCAATGTTCTGTGAAATTGTTCTGTAGCATCAACTGCCGTTTATGCAATTCTGAGCTCAATCAAATCAGAACCAATTTCCAGATCGAATAGTACGGAGGTGTATTTTCCATATATTATGGCTGAACTCCCCATAAACTTCAAATCCATTGCGCCAGCTTATGCAACAACGATTGGGCTGAAATGATAGATTGATTTCTCCACCCAAGACACAATCGTGGAACTCGACACATTTTGTTTCCTGGATCAGTCTAATGCACATGTATTGCGTTTACTCCGGTCGAAACAAGTTCAGGAAAGTAAGTAAAGTGAGTGTGCTATTCGTCGCGAGTCAGTGATGAACTTAATCAAATATTAAAAATCACTCTAATAAAAGAAATAAAAAAGAAAAAAAAATGTCGTGGAGTTAGTACAGAATGGGGCGCGTCGGTTCGGTTGTCAAAAAGGCGATCCTCCACAGTTTGCATATGGTTTCGGGCATGTAGTGCGTTATCTGGAGTATCAATTTTTTCACCCGGATAATCGAATTATAAGAAATAAAAATCAAATCTAATTAAATAACGAAAAACTTATGTTTTATTTTATTTGCAGTGGTGTCAGTAATTATATAGGAAAAACTTGATCAATCCACCTAGCGGTATAGGTGACTTTCTAGTATATAGTATTTTGCCGCAATTTTTGAGTCCATAGTTCGATGCAGCCAATTTTCAATATGAAATGATAAAATAGGTTTCCCATTTGTATGCAAACTTGTTGGTTGAGAATAGGTGCCACAAAAAAAGGTTGATTATGTACGCAGACAAAATAGTATTTCTGCCATTATTTCTGAACCCAAAGTTTGATCTAGTCAATTTTCAACAGAATGCAATAAATCTTTTTGAGTTCATTGTCCGATCCATCAAATTTTCAATAGGCAGACAGAAAGGGGCTTGAGAATCAAATAATTAGGCAATGATCCGCTCATTGAATAACCATTTACGACTCTTTGTAATCTCTCTTAGTGACAGTCGTTTCGTTTGTGCAGAAGATTTCCGTGGTTTCAGTAGCTCAAAATATTTCCGGTGAAACTCAAATCTGCTGAAATTTGTTACCGCAATAGTCGTCACAATGTGAGATAATCTTCTTCTTATATATAAAATGAAATGGTCTGTCGTATCCGTATAACTTGAAAACGGCTGGTTGGATTTTTTCATTTCTTCAGCAGAAACATTCGTTATAGTTTCCGACGGTTTATAGGTTTCAGGAAATTATATGTAAAGTTGAGTAAATCGTGAAAATCAGAATTTTGTTTGCAAATCTTTCCATAGGCAGTTCACAGCGCGCATTTTCGCTACTATGCAGGACAACGTCTGCAGGTAACTTAGTCCTAATAAGGACCAAACTATTTAAAGGCACTAAGGTAGAATTTTTAATAAAATTAGTTAGACACATAAACGGTGATAAAACGGTTAAATTGAAAAATGTACATTATAAAAACCCTCCAGCGGGTATACTATAAGAGCACCATCTCGATGGATCACCTCATACATGCGCACGACCCTAACCGAAGGAAAGGACATGGTAGGAAGCGAAAAAGACGGAAAGTAGAGAACGGATAAAAGCAGGAGTCAGTTAGCGTCGGTTCGTGGTAAGGAATAGTGAGGTGTTGAGCTGCGTCTGGAACTCCCTTAGTCAATACCACCGCGTGGCAGCATATCCGGAAAAAGAAGGGGACAATTTCAGTGACGAGTGACCGAAAGTTCCAAGCCGTCGAAGGAACAGAAAATCTTTCCGTACCAGTGGCCAACGAGCCCAATAGTTATTTCGTTGGACCAACGCGGCGGAATAGAAGAACCAACGATATTGAGGATCCTGTCCAAAGGTCCGGAGGTTCGCCCGCTTTGGATCCAATCTGATGTGTTTCTACCCGTCAGCGGGTACAGGGGCTGCCTTTAATTTCCTCCCAAAATGAGACGAAGTAGAAAGGCCATTCGTTGAGCGTCGCCACAACGGACGCCATCTTGAAACCCGTGACCAAACGAGGGTCACGGAACGAACGTCTACAGGCCACCCTATAAGAAGTTCCTGAAAGTTCTGTCTCAGTCGCGGAACCTTGACGACTCAATCGACATCGACCGCAAGCGCTGGTAAGGATCGAGAGGAGGAAGATAGGCCCCTCCATCCCTTGCGTCCCTTGCTTCGTCCCAAACTGCTGCTGCAAGACAATCCGGACCAATCGGTGTATCAACGGACCCATCACCGAGAGAAACGAACCCCCCTCCTGGGGAAAAGAACACGTGAGATAATGCATGTAATTCTGACCCATTTCTATTCACCTAAACGTAAGGGCCCCAACGGTTCCTGTACAGCCGCATCGATCGCTAGCATGTTCTAAATTGTTTAAAACCAAAAATTGTTAAAAAGAGATAGATGTTAAGCAAATGATTTGTTATTCTGTAATTCTATATTTGGTCTAGTGTGTCCTCGATTGTTTTCTGCACTGTGACGTCATCGAATTACAGTTTCCACTTGATTGGTGGGTGAGTAGCCCGAAGCAAGTTTCGCCAACCCTGAGAGGGTGTAGCCGAGCTAGTCGTCATCACAAATTCAGAATAAATTCCTTGAACAACATTTTATGGTTTGTGCTTAACGTAAGAATGACACGACACTTATAAGAAACGCGACGCGAGACAAGACATAACACTTATAGTACAATCGTCAACAAGTTAAATTTACCTATCTGTTGACCGGTTTCAGTGATCATCATCAGGACAATGTCCAACTGGTTACGATTCGTACGTTTGTACACGTCCGAAGAGAGAGAAACTATTTTATTTTTGTTGGAAGGACTGAAGAGACACGATACTATGTATAGGTGGGTCGTCCTCGTTCATCAATGGTCTCGTGGTGTTTGTAATGTACATTGTTAACTAAATTTCTTGAAAATTCAGATAAATTGTCACTGGAAATTAATTTTTAAATATAAGACATTCAGGCGAATTTCTGAATAGAAAATTGTAGGAATTATGCTTGGAAATTGGGAAGATCTTTCAATGGAAATTCAGAAAAAATTCAAGCTATTCAGGAAACTTTTCCTGAATGCCAAAAACTCAAGAAGATTTCCTCTGATAGCTGGAAGAGGTTTGGGTTTGCTGATGTTGTTAACTAAACAAGTCTCATATATATAGCTACATGTAGACGAAGAATCAGAAGGAATAAAATTTGGCTGTTACGCCCTTTCAAATATTGGTTTAGAATTATCAATGAGATTAGTCAATGAGAGGCTTTTCATCTGTCGAATGACGACTGTTTCATCCGTTTTGGAACCACATTGAAGTGATATAATGACAAATCTGAAAATTTGTCTAAATTGCAAGGAAAACAGAAAACGACTTCAATGGAAAAGTTTATATAAAGAACAACTTCTTCAGTCCCTCTCATTCCAGGTACGTTCAAGTTTGTTCCATAAGCATGTTTATATGAATAAAGCTCCTAAGCCCCTTCAGAGGCCAGCCTCCTTCAAAGCTAAGCCTCTCAAGAGCCAGCCTCCTCAGAGCCGGAAGCCCCTCTCAAGAGGCCAGCCTCCTTTCAAGAGGCTCGGAAGCCCCTTTCAAGAGCTCGGAAGCCTCCTTTCAGAGGCTCAGCTCCTTTCAGGCAGCCCCTTCAGAGAGGCCTGAAGCCTTCAAGAGGCTCAGCCCCTTTCAAAGAGCTCAGCCTCCTTTCAGAGGCTCGGAAGCCTCCTTTCAAGAGGCTCAGCTCTCAAGCAGGCCTGGAAGCCTCCTTTCAAGAGGCCTGAAGCCTCCTTCAAGAGGCCAGCTCCTTTCAAGAGGCCTGGAAGCCTCCTTTCAAGAGGCAGTCAAGCCTCTCAGAGCCTCCTTCAAGAGGCTCGAAGCCTCCTTTCAGAGCTCAAGCCTCCTTCAAGAGTGCTTCAGCTCTTCAGAGCAGCCTCCTTTCAAGAGGCTAAGCCTTTCTAGTCAAAGCTCAGAGGCCTGGCCTTTCAAGAGGAGGCTCAAGCCTTTCAAGAGAGCTCGAAGCCTCCTTCAAGAGGCTCGGAGCTCCTAGCCCTCTTCAAGAGCTAGGCTCCTTCAAGAGGCTCAGCCTCCTTTCAAGAGGCTCAAGCCTCCTTTCAGGGCCTCAGGCCAAGCCTCCTTTCAGCCCTCCTTCAGAGCCTTCAGGGGCCTCCTTCAGGCCTGCCTCTTCAAGAGGCTGGCTCAGCAGCCCTTTCAAGAGGCCCGGAACCCCTTTCAAGAGGCCCGGGCCCCTTCAGGCCAGCCTCCTTTCAGGCCTGCCCTTCAAGAGGCCTGCCTCCTTCAAGGCCTGCAGCTCCTTTCAAAGAGGCCTGGCCTCCTTCAGCCCCAGCCTCCTTCAAGAGGGCTCGGAAGCCTCCTTTCAAGAGGCCCAGCCTCCTTTCAAGAGGCTCGAAGCCTCCTTCTGAGGCCTGGCCTCGAGGCCGCCTCCTTTCAAGAGCTCAGCCTCCTTCAAGAGGCCCAGTCCCTCAGAGTCCTCAGGAAGCCTCCTTTCAAGAGGCCTCAGCCTCCTTTCAAGAGCTCAGCCTCCTTTCGAGGCTCCAGCCTCCCTTCAAGAGGCCCGAGGCCTTCAAGAGGCCTCAGCCCCTCTTCAAGAGGCTCAGCTCCTTTCAAGAGGCCCCAGCCCCTCTTCAGCAGCCCTTCAGGCTCAGCCTCCTTCAAGAGGCTCAAGCCTCCTTTCAAGAGGCCCGAAGCCTCCTCTTCAGGCCAGGCTCCTTCAAGAGGCCCAAGCCTCCTTCAAGAGGCTGAAGCCTCCTTTCAAGAGGCTCCTCAGGGAAGCCCTTTCAAGAGGCTCGGAAGCCTCCTTTCAAGAGGCCTCCAGGAGCCTCCTTCAAGAGGCCTGAAGCCTCCTTTCAAGAGGCCCTCCAAGCCTCCTTTCAAGAGGCTCGGAAGCCTCCTTTCAGGCTGGAAGCCTCCTTTCAAGAGGCCTGGAAGCCCTTCAAGAGGCTCAGCCTCCTTCAAGAGGCCCGAAGCCCCCTTTAGAGCCTGGCCCCTTTCAAGAGGCCTCGAAGCCCTTTCAAGAGGCCTGAAGCCTCCTTTCAAGAGGCTGAGCCTCCTTTCAAGAGGCCCGGAAGCCTCCTTTCAAGAGGCTCGAGCCTCCTTTCAAGGGCTCCAGCCTTCAAGAGGCCTGGCCTTCAGAGCCCGGAAGCCTCCTTCAGCCAGCCCTTTCAGAGGCTGGAAGCCTCCTCAAGAGGCTCAGGCCTCCTTCAGAGGCTCCCTCAAGAGCCTCCTTTCAAGAGGCCGGCTCCTTCAGCCAAGCCCCTTCAAGAGCCAGTCCCCTTCAAGAGGCCCTCAAGAGGCCTGAAGCCCTTCAAGGCTCAGCCTTCAAGCCCAGCCTCCTTTCAAGAGGCTCAGCCTTTCAAGAGGCCTGAGCTCCTTCAAGAGGCCTGGAAGCCTCCCTTCAAGAGGCTCCGGCCTCCTTCAAGAGGCTCAGCCCTTTCGCAGCTGGCCTCCTCAAGGCCGAGCCCTCTTCAGAGGCTCACGCCCCTTTCAAGAGGCTCGACGCCCTTCAAGAGGCCTGACGCCTCCTTTCAAGAGCTGACGCCTCAGGTCACGCTCTCAAGAGGCTCGGACGCCTTTCAAGAGGCTCGAGCCTCCTTTCAAGAGGCTGACGCCTCCTTCAAGAGGCCTCGGACGCCTCCTTTCAAGAGGCTGACGCCTCCTTCAAGAGGCTCGACGCCCTTTCAAGAGGCTCGGACGCCTCCTTTCAAGAGGCTCACGCCCTCCTTCAAGAGGCACGCCTCCCTTCAAGAGCCAGCCTCCTTTCAAGAGGCCCGGACGCCTCCTTTCAAGAGGCCTGACGCCTCCTTTCAAGAGGCCTGACGCCCTTCTCGAGGCTCGAGCCCTTCAAGAGGCTCGACGCCCCTTCAAGAGGCCTCCAGACGCCTCCTTCAAGAGGCCTCACGCCTCCTTTCAAGAGGCTCCGACGCTCCTTCAAGAGGCCTGGACGCCCTTTCAAGACTGACGCCTTCAGAGGCCTGACGCCTTTCAAGAGGCTCCGACGCCTCCTTTCAAGAGGCCTGACGCCTCCTTCAAGAGGCCTGGCCTTCAAGAGGCTCGACGCCTCCTTTCAAGGCCTGACGCCTCCTTTCAAGAGGCCTAGACGCCTTTCAAGAGGCCAATCCTTCAAGAGGCTCGACGCCTCCTTTCAAGAGGCCCTGACGCCCTCCTTTCAAGAGGTGCCCGACGCCTCCCTTCAAGAGGCCTAGACGCCTCCTTTCAAGAGGCCCGACGCCCCTTCAAGAGGCCTGCGCCCCTTTCAAGAGGCCTGACGCCTCCTTTCAAGAGGCTCGACGCCCTTTCAAGAGGCCTGACGCCTCCTTCAAGGCTCGACGCCTCCTTCAAGAGGCTCGACGCCCCTTTCAAGAGGCCTCGGACGCCTCCCTTCAAGAGGCCCGACGCCTCCTTTCAAGAGGCTGACGCCTCCTTTCAAGAGGCCTGCCTCCTCAAGAGGCCTGACCCTTTCAAGAGGCCCGACGCCTCCTTCAAGAGCTCGACCCTCCTTCAAGAGGCCTGAGCCCCTCAGCGAGCCTCCCTTCAAGAGCCTAGACGCCTTTCAGCTGAGCCTCCCTTTCAAGAGCTCAGACGCTCCTTTCAAGAGGCCTCGACGCCTCCTTCAAGAGGCCCGGACGCCCTTCAAGAGGCCTGACGCCCTTCAAGAGGCTCGAGCCTCCTTCAAGAGGCCTGGACACCCCTTCAAGAGGCCCGACGCCTCCTTTCAAGAGGCCTGACGCCTCCTTTCAAGAGGCTCGGACGCCTCCTTTCAAGAGGCCAGACGCCTTCAAGAGGCTCGACGCCTCCTCTCAAGAGGCCCGACGCCCTTCAAGAGGCCTGGACGCCCTTCAAGAGGCCTGGACGCCTCCCTTTCAAGAGGCCCGACGCCCTTTCAAGAGGCCCGGACGCCTCCTTTCAAGAGGCCTGGACGCTCCTTCAAGAGGCCTGACGCCCTCCTTTCAAGAGGCTCCGGACGCCTCCTTTCAAGAGGCCTGACGCCTCCTTCAAGAGGCCCGGACGCCTCCTTCAAGAGGCCTGACGCCCCTTTCAAGAGGCCTCGACGCCCTTCAAGAGGCCGACCCTTCAAGAGGGCCCTTCAAGAGGCCTCGACCCTCAAGAGGCCTGACGCCCTTTCAAGAGGCCTGACGCCTTCAAGAGCCCGGACGCCCTTCAAGAGGCCTGACGCCTCCTCAAGAGGCCTGACGCCCTTTCAAGAGGCCTCGACGCCTCCTTCAGAGCCTGACCTCCCTTCAAGAGGCCTGGACGCCCCTTCAAGAGGCCTGGACGCCTCCTTTCAAGAGGCCTCACGCCTCCTTTCAAGAGGCCTGAGCCTCCTTCAGAGGCCTGACGCCTCCTTCAAGAGGCCCGGACGCCCTTCAAGGCCTGAAGCCCCTTCAAGAGGCTCGAAGCCCTTCAAGAGGCCTCAGCTCCTCTAAGAGGCCTGAAGCCTCCTTCAAGAGGCCTGAAGCCTCCTTCAAGAGGCCCGGAAGCCTCCTTCAAGAGGCCGGCCTTCAAGAGGCCCAGCCTCCTTCAAGAGGCCGGGCCTCCCTTCAAGAGGAGCCTCAGAGCTCAAGCCTCCTTCAAGAGGCCTGGAAGCCTCCTTCAAGAGGCCTGGCCTCCCTTCAAGAGGCCCGAGCCTCCTTCAAGAGGCCCCGGCCCTTCAGGCCTGAAGCCTCCTTCAAGAGGCCTGAAGCTCCTTCAAGAGGCCCCAGCCTCCTTCAAGAGGCCCGGAAGCCTCCTTCAAGACCCAGCCTTAAGAGGCCTGAAGCCTCCTTTAAAGAGGCCTCCTTTCAAGAGGCCTGGAAGCCTCCTTCTGAGGCTCGAAGCCTCCCTTTCAAGAGGCCTGAAGTCCTTTCAAGAGGCTCAAGCCTCCTTCAAGAGGCCCGGAAGCCCTTCAAGAGGCCCAGCTCCTCAGAGGCCTGGAAGCCCTCAAGGCCGGCCAGCTCCAGCCTCCTTCAAGAGGCCCAGCCTCCTCCTGAGGCCCAGCCCCTTCAAGAGGCCCAGCTCCTCTCAAGAGGCCCAGCTCCCTTCAAGCCTTCAGAGCCCAGCTCAGGGCCCGGAAGCCTTCAGCCTGGCCTCCTTCAAGAGGCCCAGCCCCTTCAGAGGCCTGGCCTCCCTTCAAGGGCCTGCCTCCTTCAAGAGGCTCAGCCTCCTTCAAGAGGCCCCGGAAGCCTCCTTCAAGAGGCCCAGCCTCCTCTCGAGGCCCAGCCTCCTCCTCAGGCCCGGCCTCCTTCAAGAGGCCTCGGAAGCCTCCTTCAAGAGGCCCCGGAAGCCTCCTTCAAGAGGCCTGGAAGCCCCTTCAAGAGGCTCAGCCCCTTCAAGAGGCTCAAGCCTCCTTCAAGAGGCTGGAAGCCTCCTCAAGAGGCCTGAAGCCCCTTCAAGAGGCTCCGGCCTCCTTCAAGAGGCCTGACGCCCTTCTCAGGCCTGACCTCCTTCAAGAGGCCTCCTTCAAGAGGCCAGCCCTTCAAGAGGCCTGCCTTCAAGAGGCCCGGACGCCCTTCAAGAGGCCTGACGCCCCTTCAAGAGGCCTGGACGCCCTCAGAGGCCTGGACCTTCAAGAGGCCCGACGCCCTTCAAGAGGCCTGCCTCCCTCAAGAGGCCTGACTTCAAGAGGCCTGAGCCTCCTTCAAGAGGCCTGAGCCCCTTTCAAGAGGCCTGGACGCCTCCTTCAAGAGGCCTGACGCCTTCAAGAGGCCTGAGCCTCCCTTCAAGAGGCTCCGACGCCTCCTTTCAAGAGGCCTGAGCCTCCTTCAAGAGGCCTGAGCCTCCCTTCAAGAGGCCTGAGCCCTTCAAGAGGCTCGGAAGCCTCCTTCAAGAGGCCTGAAGCCTCCTTCAAGAGGCCTGAAGCTCACGAGCTCAAGAGCCTCCTTCAAGGGCTCAGCCCTTCAAGAGGCCCAGCCTCCTTCAAGAGCCCTTCAAGAGGCCTGGAAGCCTCCTTCAAGAGGCCTGAGCCCTCCCTTCAAGAGGCCTGGCCCTCCTTCAAGAGCCTCCTTCAAGAGCAGGCCTCAAGCTCCTTCAAGAGGCTCAGCCTCCTCTCAAGAGGCTCAGCCTCCTTCAAGAGGCCCTGGCCTCCTTCGAGGCCCGGAAGCCTCCTTCAAGAGGCCAGCCTCCTTCAAGAGGCCTGAAGCCCCAGAGCCCCCTTCAAGAGGCTCGGAAGCTCCTTTCAAGAGGCTCGAAGCCTCCTCAAGAGGCCCGGAGCTCCTTCAAGAGGCCCAGCCTCCTTCAAGAGGCCGAAGCCCCCTTCAAGAGACCCGGAAGCCTCCTTCAAGAGGCCCAGCCTTCAAGAGGCCTGAAGCCCCTTCAAGAGGCCCAAGCTCCTCAAGAGGCCTGGAAGCCTTCAAGAGGCCCAGCCCTCTCAAGAGGCCTGGAAGCCTCCTTCAAGAGGCCTCGGAAGCCTCCTTCAAGAGGCCTGGAAGCCTCCTTCAGAGGCCCAGCCTCCTTCAAGAGGCCTCAGCCTCTTCAAGAGGCCTGGAAGCCCTCTAAGAGCCCGAGCCCCTCAAGAGGCCTGAAGCCCTTCAAGAGGCCTGAAGCCTCCTTCAAGAGGCTCGGAAGCCCCTTCAAGAGGCCTCAAGCCTCCTTCAAGAGGCTCTGGAAGCCTCCCTTTCAGAGGCCTGAAGCCCTCAAGAGGCTCGGAAGCCTCCTTTCAAGAGGCTCGAAGCCTCCTTTCAAGAGGCTCAAGTCTTCAAGAGGCCGAAGCCTCCTTCAAGAGGCTCAAGCCCTTCAAGAGCCTGAAGTATCATTTCTGCTTGAAGCATCAAGAAGGAAGAAGACTTTTTATTCACCCAACCGCGTTGTAAAATTTTTAGTATAAAGGTACAGTTATCGTATCAAAACCTGTACAAGAACTAGGTATGAAATTAGCTAGATTCTTATACAAATATTGTATAAGAATCAAAATTGTAAGCTTTTCACATTTTTGTATATAATCTAAATCAATTGCATATGCCAAGTTCTTATACAGGCTTTGGTAGATGCTTATACATTGTTTGAAAATCTAACAACTGCCGGTTGGGTGTAGAGGCTCCAAAGGCATTTTGATAGGCTCCAAAGCGTCATTTTGATAGGTCTGAAGCGTCTTTCAAAGGTCATCAAAGTCTTATAGGATGCTTGATGAAACTTATTTTAATTGAAAAGTTTCACAGAATAACGAAGATTTCATATAACATTTCGGAGAGCCATATATTGCGTTCGTTTTCCATATGTCTTATGTGCTTACATATTTTCATTTACAGCGAAAACAATAGGAGGCACCTCAATGAATGTTAAAGTTCGAAGGTTATCAAGGAAAAGGTTGAGAACCGCTGCGCTAGCAGAACGGTATTGAACATTTTGTTTAGAAATGTTTTCAATTTCGACAAATTTCACATTCTTCACACAAAGTATCGCTGTGTTATGCTTTTCGTGCAAAGAAATCACATTGATTCATTTTGTAAAGAAAAAGAGCCTTGGTAAGATTTATATAGCAGCAGCGGTGAAAAGTACATGGTGAGGATTTTGTCTGAAGTATGTACATTATTTTCAAACTCGTGATTGCAACAGCGCGAGGTCGTTGAAATGATATATTGCTCCCAGGAGTGGATCTTCATGGATTCAGAACAAGAACGCCAAAACAAACATGAAAGCTTTTAGGTCCTGTATTTGTTCGATTGCCCGCCACTGCTCCAACGTCCAGCGCAATCAACGGCAACGCTCGGCGGTAGCCCTCGTCAGTCAGTCAGCAGAGAAGAATGCTGGAGCAGACGGGGAAAAACTTTCCTTCCATTCCGTTACTTTTTTGTTCGTTTGTTGTTGGGCTGCACGGAAGCCAACCGACCATTTCCCAGCCATCATCGACTACAAAACAAATGAATTATTATTTTGCTCACATTATTCCATCATCGAAATTGTGGCTCATTAATATTGTTTTGTGCTCGGTGAGAATGGCGACATTGCTTGATCTCATTGCCGTTCTTTCGTCGGTTGGGCCTCGTTGCCTACCTTCCGGGCAGGATTATCTGGTCGTTATTTATATTAGGGCCCTTTCATTCTCAGATCAATATTTGCTGGATGCCTCCGCTTTCTGTTTTAGCAGACTTTGTTGAAGTGTTGTTGTAGTTACTTTTCCCAGCTCAACCGTTTGCTCGCATGCCACCGTTGAAGTCAAGCGCGAAAGGCGACAAGGTGCGGAAACGGGTGTTTGACTTCCGATATTCTACGTTAGTTTATGTTTATTCGCCATAATGTGCTCGCACAGTTTTCATTTTCCGATCCTATCTTTCGCCCTTGGACGAATTGACTGCTGTCTGAAAATCGCGTATGGTGGATTTGCTTGCAACTCTATAGCTCTATTGGATTTGGTTATCGCCTTCTTGTGTTTTGATCTTATAAGACTTGTTTATGTGCTTCTGCTACGCTCCATATTCTCCTGATGCGGAGAGCCTTTAAGTCAACATCCAACCGATGGGGATGTTGTCTTTTTCGATCAGGTCTATAATTTTGTGAAATCATGGCTCCTGCACGAAAATGGGAACGGAATTGTGTGAATTTTACGATAATACAGATTAGTGAAAGATGAGCAGTAGATAAAAAACTTTATTATTTAATAGCTCTTTATTATATAGTAATTAAAATTTTAACGTGCATAACCATTGCGATGACATCAAATTCCAAGAGGATTCTTTAGGTGCAGTTCAAAGTTCAGTGCTATTTTGTTCTGGGAAGCCAATTCCAATGTTTATTAAAAGCAAAATTTCTTCATTAAGAGCCCAGGTACTTGGGGCAACTTTTTTTATCCACGCTGCTGTCATATTTACTCAAGTCGGCAAAAAGTGCATTGAAGATCAACTGAATTTGTCAACTGAATTGAATGAATTGAATGAATTGATGGGTAGTTTTGGCAAAACATGACTTTAGGTTAGTTTATAAACCAATTGGTCCAAGAATAGTACCTTCAACTGATTCGAATTAATCATTTTTAATTTGAAAAATATTTCCAAAACAACACACCTAAAAATACATAAAAAAATTATACAAAATGACATTTGGTATTCATTTTGATACTTAAAATGTTCAAGGCAATCATTGAATTGAGTGATTCCAGAATTCTTCACTTGTTTTTGAATTTTGACCTCAACTGTGATGCGGTTTCAGTTTCCTGCAATGTTTTCAAGATGGTAGGACCGAACTCATACATACACGTTATAGCCTTTCGGTACAACTTCATGTACGAGAAAAAAAAGGGATTGTTAATGTATATTTCAGTTTTTCATCTAGGCAAGCAAGCACGCACAGCTACGTTTTCCATCATACACAGCCATAACCTTTTCCAGCAACCATCCTTCTATTTTTCTATTTCGACAGGTAGTTTGGCTCTTTTGATTTTGTTTTCATCCACGCGGGAAAAAGAATGCTGTGGATAGGCAAGTCGAGCAACTATAGGTATGGGATTTATACCATCTGAAAGTCGAGGCAATCTGAAATGGAAGCCGAAGATTTTCGGACTTTTATTTATTGCTTCATCGCAATGTTCTCACTTTATTTCGCCTGGGACGTGTGCAAATTTCCCAATCCCAAAGAAAACACTTTTGATAGGTACCTCGCACTGGGTGCGTTGGGCGCCGAACGGAGGAATTGAGAAGATTAGGATGATTAAGATTTTCCTGCTTTTTCCAAGATAGCAATAAGAAAACTTGAAAAGAAATAATCAATTGAAAAAAAGCACTTTCGAGTTCAGAGGAATGATCGTCTTCGTCAAAATGATTTTTATCAATCACGTTCTTTAATTGAAAAGTGTAGGCGTTGCGCAAATTTAAAATAGCAAACATGTTTTAAATACCCCTTGGTCAAAAAGGGCGAGTATAGCGCCAGGCGCTAAAAAAATGTTACTATGGACACACTAACGATTGAACAACCAATCAGAAACTGACGCGTCGTGTTGGAGTATATGATATGCGGATCAATAGATAAAGATCCATCTTAAAATGATAAGTGTCCATAGTCCAGTTTAGGCAGTGCTACTGAGAGGAGTGATGAAATTGGAAACAAAGGAAGATAAAGATTGCTAAAAGTTTTAGAACCTAACTATTGTGAACGGCTGGTGCATTACAACAAGCGTTTAGTTAACGTGAGTCCCATGAAATCCTTTCTTATAAAACAATAATTATAACGATTGTTAAAAACAGTTATGGGAAATCCTATCGCTACGACTTGATTGACCACGCCGTGTGCCGTGCGAAGGGCACAAATTAGATCAGGTAATTAGCTAGACAAGTATTAAAGAATGAAAAGGCTAATAGTAATTTTTGTTTGAAGGAAATCCTTCAAACGAAGGTGTTAGGTTGGGTCAACCGTTAGTCCGGACCCGGGTAATTACCAATTCATCACGTGGACGCTATTATCCCTCTCGACTGGACCGTGAAAGTGATAAAAAGACACCAGGCCCGGTTCCCGCCGGTTTGATTAGGATTCGTTGTTGTCAGTCTAATGCTAGACAGTATTCGTCAGTCAAAGGCGACATTGGCCTAGGAAAGGTGAAGACCAGTAGATAATTTTGAATCCAGGTCCGACGGCTTAGACCCTCGTTCCTGACCGGCCAAGTGAAATTCCCGTATTCCTGCGACATCGAGTTCTTCCAGTGCAACATACGAGCATCGTACCGGTACGCATCGAGCATCGCCGACGATCGTCGAGTCAACTCGCTACTTGCAGCATATCGGCACTTCTAGTATACCATTATTGTCCAATAAGAATATGAAAGTGCCAGTAGTAGAGTGATCCAGAATAAAGAGTAGTGTGAAGCATACATTCAGGCGAGTGTCGAAGAAGCATTGACCAGGGCTGGCTAGGGACTTATCAGTATTATTTTTTTAGTTGTTTCGAATAGATCGATTATTTGAATTGGAATTAGTTTTTCGGTTTCGGTTGAGTTGGTTGACCGTTGTGAGTTGGAAGTAAACCACCCTCGAGTCTCACCGGGCATTTAAAGCATCGCGGCTTCGTGGCAGCCTCGCTGCCTGGCGCGTAAACGAAGTTCGTTTGAAAACTTCCGCGCACGTTTCAACTTTTTTTTATTCTTTCTATGTTTTATGAGTGAATACATCATCTAAATGGAGGATCGAAGTGTACCGCGTTTCAGTGATGATATGTTTTGTTTTTCTCGCGTCGAATTTTAGCATAAACCGATTTGTTTTTCATTCCTCATTATGTTTTGGCTTAGACCACCTTGATCCGGGAAAGAAAATATATGATCTGTGTCTAATGTTTTATGCAGTTTGTGCAGTTTGTTTGTAGATCACAATCGGGAAACTGATTAAAGTAAGTGCGCGTCCTATCGTGTTATGTTGACCACGCAGAACGATCGCGTGATCATCGGAATACTTTGTTCTGCCTTGTGCGGGTGAGTTAATTATTTAGCAAATAAAAATCAGGACGCCTCCTAAAGTGTTTAGATGATCACGCAGAACGACAGCGCGATCATCAAAGTATTTGGTTCTGCTTTGTGCGGTCGGTAGTTCAATTAATTAGTGTGCGCTCGCTTGTGTTCTTGTTAAACGTTGATCAAACTACACGCTACACCCCGCATTCCGTTTAAAAAATAGAACCTATGCTACACTACCTACCCCATATATCCAACATCCCTGTGATTTCTCGTGAAAGTGCAGATGACTCGTCGGCTTCCATCAAAGCGAGTATCACGTCAACATCTTCCTACCCATTCCTTAATTGACCTGCATTCGGACAAGGCCGGCGCTGGTATTGCTTAATTTTAGGTCACCAGTTCTTACACATTGAAGATAATGTTAGTCCCAAACATTATCTATTGATTCTCTGTGTAATTACAGCTGACCTGGCAATAACGGAGGAGCAACCGTGGGCGGTCAATCCTGCTCATGAATAATGAGTTGTGTGATAATAAAGTAGTTTTGACAGCTAGCTTCTTATTACAGGGTGTGTAAAACATCAGTGTTTACTAACCAACACGTGTGCTTTCCCAAGGAGCAACAATATCTTTTGGACACAGCTTCTGGTAGATTGATTGGTTAGTTTTGGTATCTTTTTGATACATGTATCTTTTTGATACATACACCACAGACAAACAGACGTAACAGCTGGAACAATTTCCTGAAAAAATCATCCTTCAGTCACTTTATCACCATCTCGCGAGCTTGTTACACAAAATGTGGTTCAGTACGACAATGTCAACAGACGGCGCTAGTGTGAAATGACAAATCTGAAGGTGAACGATGCGCGCGCCTCTGGGGTGAAACCAGCCCCCTGAAACGGCTGTCATCTGCATACAATGCGACTGAAGCCGAAAACTTGGTGCTAAACTTGGTGCTAGCTGTCAAGTTGTGGCTTTAAGCACGGAACACAGTGACGCATGCGGTAATATCGCTCGAGGGCAGATCTATTTCGAAAAATTTTTTTTTTTTTTTTAATTTTTGGGCTGTTGTTGAAAGAAAAAGCGCTTCATCTAAAATATGTTTCAAAACTTTATTTCAGTTATCTCTAGAACTGATTCGTTTATTTCAGATACACCTAATCCAACCCGAGTAGACGAAAATAGCTCAACAATATCAAATGTTGCTAAGATAGCAAAATGAGATATGGACATGATTGATATAAGAGATAACATTAATTTTGATTATTTTTTATTATTAAATTAAATTAAATTTTTATTATTAAATTAAATTAGATTTTGCATTAAAATATCATGAGGAGATCAAGTTATGCTATTTGTAAGAAGTTATCAATATTATGTGCCATTAGTTTGTTCTTATCCATAACATATCTTGATTTTTAAATAATATTTCGGTGCAAATTTTTGATATTGTTGCCTGTTGTTTTATCTCTTATATCAATGAAGTCCATATCATGTTTTGTTATTCTGTTCATGACTTCTGCCCGGGAAAAGTTATCCGCACAGTTTTTGTCACTATAACAAATATTTGTTAAGATTTGTCGATAGGGGTTGTACACTTATTACGTAAGCACTTATGCCCCCCCATAAGTCTGCCATTTTCTTACGCTCCTTATAAATAAAAAATTAGTTGTATTGGAAAAATCTTACATGGGGAGGGAGGTTAAAAACCTCGAAAAATGCTTACGTAATTAGTGTACGGCCCCATATCTAAACAGTTTGATAGATGTCTGAAGGGACTTGAGAATATTTGTCATTGTGACCAATAGTGAGCTATACGGGCTTATTAACATTAGAAAGCCTTTAATTCCTATTCTAATGCATCTTCCTGTTTGAAAACCAATTTTCGAAAATGGAAAAAATAAAGCAGGCAAACCATTAAGTATAAGTTTATGATATGTATTAGTATGGAAATCTAATTAACTTTCTAAGGATCGCCAAAAATTGCAAACAAATTTCTTTTTTGAGATCTTTGGTAGCGACATGCTTTATTTGAGTGCAAATTAATTACGAAAATGCCTGTTCACGGCATTGCGGCGCCAGGATTTTCCTGTGTTTCTGTTATTCGGGCATTTCACTTAATGTTACAAAACATCTTAGCAGTTTTTCGGGATTTCTAGAACAAACTTTCTGATTTCATTAAGTCAGCTCAAAGAACTGAAAGAACTGAAAGAATTTATTGCCCAAAACTACATTATTTCGCTGGCGCGTGGTGTTTAAGCATATTTATTCATTAGCTTTCACCATGAAATCGAACGCGTGCAGTACATCGAAAAACAATCCTGAAAAAAAATATTTGTTGGTCATTCTTATCATGATCAACAATTCATTTTGTTATTATTTTTCAGCAAATCTATTTCTATTTTTTCAAAGCACATTTTTGACAGCTGCCGCAGCCAAATTCCTTTTGCGGGTGGTTTAAAAGGTTTTCAATTTACTCTTATAGAAGCAGGGATGCCAGACATACAGACATTTCTGTATTTATACAGACATTTGGACTTGCATACAGACATCATACAGATTACAGACATTATACAGACTTTTGATTAAAGCTACAGACTTTTACAGACATTCGGTTTTCAAAAACTATGAACTTATAAACAGAATCCTTGTTTTTTGGGTTTTCAAATAAAATCGTTATGGGGATTTCGTACGAAATTCTATAAGGTAAACGGTATCATTTTGGAATTCCGTGAGGGGCCTTTTAGGCTTTTGAGCGGGATTCGGGATTAAACACAGAATTCTTTTTAAATTCCAAACAGAAATATTTTTTTATTTTATTCGAAGCCCTAAAAAGATTCCATTTAGAAGCCCAAAATTAATCCATTCGGAAGCACAAAAGCATTCCGTTAGTGTACTCAAAAGATATCTGTTCTTACGGATTTTTGTGCAAAATTATGTCAACTGAGGTTTCTTAAGGAATCCCTTGGAGCTTATGAACGAAATTCTTTCAAACGGAATTCTGATGGGATTCAGAACGAAATCATTCTAGAATTCCGAACGGAATAATTTTGGTCTTCCGAACGGAATTCTTTTGGGCTTTCGAAAGAAATACTTTTGGACTTTCGATCGGAGCGTTCTAGGCTTGTGAATGGAATCTTTTTCTGCTTCTGGATAAGGGATTCCGATTAGAGTACTTATGGGATTTCCTATCGTAGTCCTAAAAGAATTTTGTTCGGAAGCGCAAAAGGAATCGATTCGAAAACCCTGAAGACTTCCAAAAGCCCAAAAAGAAATCCGTTCAGAAAACAATCTCAGAACAAGTCCTTTCTCTGGGTTTCCGAGCGAAATTATTTGGGGTTCTGGAAGCAATTCTATTATATTTTGGAACGAAATTCTCTTGGACTTCCAAAACAGAATTCTTTTGGGTTTCCGAACGGAACCTTGTTGGGCTTCTGAACGAAATTATTTTAGACTTAATTTTCATGCGGATTACTTTTAGACTTTCAAAAGGAATACTTTTGGAATTCCGTGGGAGCCATCAAGGGTTCTGAATATTTTTTTTTCTGTCTCTGTACAAAGGATTATATTTGGGATTGCAAAGTTTAAAGAGTCCCGCACATAGGATACGTTTGCGTTGCGTTTGACACATTTTCCATGGAAAAACTGTCAAACGCAACGCAAACGTATCCTATGTGTGGGACTCTTAAGAGGATTATGTTCGGAAACCAAAAGGATTTGGTTCGGAAGCGCAAATGGTACTGGCAAAAGAGTTACGTTTAGGCTTTGGTCCGATTCGCGAATTAAAATCAAATTAAACTTAAAAGTGCTAGTTCGGAAATTATGAAATCCCCCGGTCATAAGAACGACTGGTGCTGCCCAGCAAGACCAACAAAACATCTATCAAAAATGATTCAACATCTGTCAAAAGTAATCTTGCTCTGCAAGCAGGGTTATTTGAAAATTATTGAACTGTCATTTTTAAGTTTAATTTGATTTTAATTCGCGAATCGGACCAAAGCCTTAGAAGCCAAAATAGTTTGAAAGACCAAAGGTTTTCCGTTTGTAAACCCAAAAGATGTCCCTTCCGTTCTTCGGGTTTTTAAACGGATTTATTACTTCTGTGCCTCTCCTCCGAACAGAATTCTTTTGGACTTCCCAACTTCCCAATTTTTAGAAAATTACTTAAATCATTAATTTATGCTATTGTAACAACATACATATTGATAAGAACATTATTCAGAGCCTTTAGTGGAATATTTTTACTCGTCCTAAGACGAGATAGTTTTATCTAATTTATTTTCACCACTTGATTGTAACTTAACAGTAACTTCATGATTACGTATTTCGATGTCAATAGCAACCTTACTTGTTTTCAGTATCTCGTACTTGGACTCGACTAAGTCTTACATCGACTTTTTGAATATTGAAACCTCGAAATTCTACGTTGTCAAAAGCGCATAATTTTTTATTAATTTCACAATTCCTGTACCTTCTAAACTCCATACAGACAAATACAGACATTCTGGTGAGATTGAGACAGACTTTTAAAAATTGGATCTGGCATCCCTGTATAGAAGGCTTATAGTGGTTATCTAGATAGGGCTACTTGATCATAACATACTCTTATAGTGGTCATCAAAAGGTTGCCGTTTAAAATCTGGTTTTATTGGTAGATCTTTCAATTTGATCTTGAAAACCATTCATACAGCGGAATAAAACTTGGAATGTTACTTGAGTTGGGCTTCAAAAAACTATTATACTGTCAACACACAAATGATCCAGTTTAAAGCAAAACTTTATCCACAATGCGATATCCACTTACAGTTGGATCAGATCAAATGCAAAGAAAAAAGATTTTTCTTAGAAATAGACGCGATTCCAACAGTTTTCCAAAAAAAGTAATGTCAAGTAATGTAAGTCAAGTAATGGTAATCCTCGTTTTATTTTCCGACCAGACATGATTTCCACGGGAGCTAACTTGATTACGCTTTGGATCGCAGCCAGTACAGGAATTTCTCATTTTCAATGAGAGATGTCACGCGATGTTTACATATCTGCCCCTTTCAATATCTATCTTTCAATACTATACACCTATAGGTGTGGACTCTGTCTCATATATCATAGTGACAGTTAAATAATAAATTATCAAAAAAAAACCCTGCTTGCAAGTACGTTTACTTTTGATAGATTTATGTTTTGATGATTTTGCTGGGTGGCACCAGCCTTTTCAAGACCGGGAATTTTTTAAATTTTCGAACTGACACTTTCAAGTTTAATTCGATAAATGAGATTGTGTTTCGATAAATTGTGTGTTTTTATTCGGATTCTGATAAACTTTTTTCTCAAAAGACCTTAGCCGGCCCTGTAAACACACTGTGAATCCATATTAAATTTCCAGTTCAGGCATCCGTAAATTGTCAAAATCGGATGATAATTGACAGAGTTACAATATATTTATTCAATTTCACCCAAAATTTGCTTCTCCCAGTTAATTTGGTCATGTACAGCACTTTACTAGTGCTAATGGCCGCCACAATCGAACTTTTAATAGCGTAGAAACAGTTTGAAGTTTGGCTTGTGTCGTTTGATATGTTTCCATCATCATAATGCTTAATTCATGATGATGGTGGTCGCTGCGATGTCAAGCAACACAAACCAAACGTTAAATAGACTGCACCGTACCAGAACATAAGTTAAAATTTGGCAGCCATCACCGCACGTAACATGCTGAATAAATGACGAAAACAGAACAATATAACTTAAGTTGTTGAAAACTAAATTTCCCGATCGAAAATCATTTTGCGATAATTGAATACCCCCGCGAAATGTAATGTGCAGTATGAATGGAGCTTTAAACTTCATAAACAGCACTAGCGCCACGCCAACAAACGGTGGCTTCAAGAACTAGTGCTTGTTTCACGGGGTTAGGTGAAACAAGTAATCATTGCCATTTAAAACGACCGTTCAGAGTGTGGGAGATGGGAATTTCATCAGTGTTACGTTTGTTTGTACCGTGGATAATCATATTTCGGACATATTAAAACTTCGGACACTTCAATTTGTATGAGAAATTTTCTGAAGTATTTAAACGAAATGTTTCATCAAGCTGTGTGGGAAGAACTCAAGCTCTAGCTTATTTTAATATAGTTGCATTATAGTAAGCCATGATAATTCAGTACAACAAAACAATTGAAAGTCAGTCTGAACTGTCTAATTAAAATTATTTGCAATTTTTCGCCTCTGAAATTCTGATGTCTGAAATTTGATTCATGATGTCCGAAATATGAATCCGAATCAGCTGCTGTCCGAAGTTAGAATCAAGCAAGTGCTGGACATTTTCATTAATCACTGTGGATATAATTAATCCGTAGTTCAAAGATGAATAGTATATGTTATGGTTGCAATGTTCATTTGAACTGAGTGGCTTAAAATGTGTGAATGCCTATGATTTTAAACCAGAAAGAGCTTAAGCGTCCGAGGTTTGAGTTTGCACGGTAGTTATAAGGAATGAAGTATGAGGTGAAAAGATTATCTCCTGCACTTAGCTTGCACTGATTAATAGTCTAATAGTGATGAAATTTCGATTTTACTACCATTGGAAAAACGCCATCTCTTGCATTAATCGTTTTGACTGGTACCTTATTGTAAGTTCAGGGACGTCATATTAGCAACTTCAGTGCCACTGTGCCTAACGATATGACTAGGTGTACGCCGTTACACACTGTTTGAAAATATCTCTATCCCAGTGGAACGTGTATGCACATACCGTGCAAACTCAAACCTCGGACGCATAAGCCTTAAGCTCTTTCTGGTTTAAAATCATAGGCATTCACACATTTTAGGCCACTCAGTTCAAATGAACATTGCAACAATAACATATACTATTCTTCTTTGAACTACGGATTAATTATATCCACATTGTTGCGTATAATATTTGTGATTAATGAAAATGTCCAGCACTTGCTCGATTCTAACTTCGGACAGCAGCTGATTCGGATTCATATTTCGGACATCATGAATCAAATTTCAGACATCCAATTACACGGCATCGAGGCGAAAAATTGCTAATAATTTTAATTAGACAGTTCAGACTGACTTTCAATTGTTTTGTTGTACTGAATTATTGCTTATGCTGTGATTGTTTAGACTTCTGCGAAAATTGTTATTGACATGTCATATCTCCTCATCATAGTAATCTGTTAAGTTACCAATGGTCTTGTTAAGGAATTTGACATTTCCCAAACACTTGTCAGCAGAGGTGAACATCTGATTTTGCTGTCTGGGACCCTTGCTGATCTGTCCTGAATGGTTTTTCCTAAGCTAATACTACTTATTAGCAACAACTCGATTACCTAGTACTTTTGTAAATTTTGATATCTTATGCGTTAACAATTGGCATTGAATCTAGGTACTACGCATTAGATGCAGAGCTTCTAATCAGTTCCTATACACGTTCGAAATGTGCCGATTGAGCGACGGTAAAGGGCTATTTTTGGATTAGATATATTTCAATTTTAATTTACGTCAATTGTTCCTTTGCCATGTATTATCGATCCCACGATTGATCCAGGATTGATCCTCCATCTAGTTTAGTTCAGATTTAATGCCAAAGCCACGAATCAATTGTGAAGGCATCCTTATAGGACGGAAATAGCTATCCACCAAAACCTGCAGCACTTCTTAGTGGGATTTGTGGATTTCTAAGCGAAATGTACCCTGGATCTCGTCACGAAGTTAAATAAACAATCGTATTTGAACTGACGAGTAGGTTGAACTGTTGTTGAAATCTCTATCTCGCATTTTTTACGACAGTATATTTTTGCAGCATCCTCTAATAAGCCTAATACACCAATAAATCAACAAGCATTTTTCATTTGACAACCGAAAAACGGGAAAATTATCAAAACAACCCAGGAAAAATCGAAGCATGCATGTATTTTTATTGCGCTGAGGAATCGTAACTGAGCATAATTTTTTTGCTCAGGAGTCTAATAAAGTGCAAAGTACTCAATATCATGGCTTACTATAATGCAACTATATTAAAATAAGCTAGAGCTATGAGTTCTCCCCACACAGCTTGATGAAACATTTCGATTAAATACTTCAGAAAATTTCACATACAAATTGAAGTGTCCGAAGTTTGAATTTGTCCGAAATATGATTATCCACGGTACTTTCTTCTAAAACACCACCATTTTTCATAAATTTGCAAAATACCTGATTTTCCCATACATTTTATCGACTTCCAACTACCATTCTTCCATGAGCTCATGGTGAAAATTGTGAAAATCTCAAAACATAGAGTAGCAGGTTTAACAACACAGATAGAAACGCCGGTATCGCCGCTCAGTGACGAGTACCGTAAACAAGGTGCACGAAAGGTTGTTGTCTACACTTTTTACGGCTACACCCTTGAAGTAAATGTCATCGAAGTAAACAGTCGGTCCCTCACTTCAAGGTGTCAAGGTGAGGTTCCTGGGCGCCCCAAAATTAAGCTACTTTTCATCGCGTTATACAGGGCTCTGGCATGGTGGGCCTCTTTTCCTGTGTTGGCGGGCCACCACAAATCTTATGTACCAAAACCAACCTTTCAAATCAAGAAAAAAACAATCATAGGTTTGCCTCTAATATAATTTCGAACCTTATTGGTCATGTTTCAGGACCTGTGCGCCGATTGCAATTTATTAGCGGCAGCGCGATGAATAATTTTGAGTAAAGGCTGCCTTACACCTCAGGAAAATTTTCCGCCGGATTTTACCCCCGTGCATTTTAAATGGGGCCGGGATTTTGATTTTCCGTGCCCGAATCCCGAAAACATCGCATATGCAAAAATGCATGGGGAAAAAATCCGCGGACCAAATTCCCGAGGTGTAAGGCTACCTTAAGCGGTAGCGGCGTGCCGACGTTCCACAACTGGTGATCGGAGGAAGCGGTGCGGAATTTACTGCATCATTTCGTTCGGAAGTTCCTTCAAGATTTCCACCCGAAGTTCCTTTAGGAAGTTGTTTCAGAAAATCCTCCGAAAGTTCTTTCTGGAATATCTCCGGAAGTTCCTTCAGAAATTCTTTCTGAAGCTCTTTCAGGTATTCCTCCGGAAGATCCTTCAGCAATTCCTTTAGAGGTTCCTTCAGCAATTCCTTTGCAAGTTCCTTCAGGAAAATCCTTCAGTTATTCCTCTGGAAGCTGTGGTAAATAGAGCTTGATTCGAGAAATTAATGTATTTCAAATATAAATTCAGTATGAAACTGAATTCGTTTCTGTTTGGATTGATTTAACCGTGTACGTGTTACTACAGAAGCTCCTTCAGGAATTCCTCCGGAAGTTAATCCAGAAATTCGTCCAGAAGTTTCTTCAGGAATTCCTTCGGAACTTCCTTCAGGAAACCTCCAAAAATTCCTCCAGCAATTGCTCCTGGATTCCTGGAGGAACTTCCGGAGGAATTCCAGGAGAAACTTCCAGAGGAATTCCTGGAGGAACTTCCGGAGGAATTCCTGGAGGAACTTCCGAAGGAATTCCTGGAGGAACTTCCGAAGGAATTCCTGGAGGAACTTCCGAAGGAATTCCTGGAGGAACTTCCGAAGGAATTCCTGGAGGAACTTCCGAAGGAATTCCTGGAGGAACTTCCGAAGGAATCTCTTGAGGAACTTTCGAGGGAATTCCTGGAGGAACTTAAGAAGGAATTCCTGGAGGAACTTCCGAAGGAATTCCTGGAGGAACTTCCGAAGGAATTCCTGGAGGAACTTCCGAAGGAATTCCTGGAGGAACTTCCGAAGGAATTCCTGGAGGAACTTCCGAAGGAATTCCTGGAGGAACTCCGAAGGAATTCCTGGAGGAACTTCGAGGGAATTCGTTGAGGAACTTCCGAGGGAATTCGTGGAGGAACTTCCGAAGGAATTCCTGAAGGAACTTCCGGAGGAATTCCTGGAGGAACTTCCGGAGGAATTCCTGGAGGAACTTCCGAAGGAATTCCTGGAGGAACTTCCGAAGGAATTCCTGGAGGAACTTCCGAAGGAATTCCTGGAGGAACTTCCGAAGGAATTCCTGGAGAAACTTCCGAAGGAATTCCTGGAGAAACTTCCGAAGGAATTCCTGGAGGAACTTCCAAAAAAAAATCCTGGGGGAACTTCCGAAGGAATTCATGGAGGAACTTCCGAAGGAATTCCTGGAGGAACTTCCGAAGGAACTTCAAGAACTTATCCGGAGGTTATTTCCAGAATTTCTCAGGAAGTTTCTTCAGGAGTTCTTCTGGTAGTTTCTTCAGGAATTCCTCCGGAATTCCCTTCAAGAAATTGCTCCTGAAGTTTCTTCAGGAATCCTTGAAGTAACTTTCGGAGGATTTACCGAAGTAGCTGCTGTAGGAATTTCCGTAAAAAATGCTTAAAGAGCTTCCGGAGGATTTGCAGAATGAACTTTCGGATGATTTTCTGAAGGAACTTTCAGAGAAAGTTCTGAAGTAACGCCAGGAGAAATTCCTGAAGGAAGTTCCGGAGAAATTGCTAAGGGAACTTTCCGAAGAATTGCTGAAGGAACTATCGGATGAGTAGCTAAAGAAACTGCTGGTGAATTTTCGGATGAATTCCTGGAGGAACTTCCGGTGGTATTTAGATGGAACTGACGGAGGCACACCTGAAAAAAATTTCTGACGGAACTTCCGGAGGAGTTCTCGAAGGAATTTTTGGAGCAATTGCTGAAGGATTTTCCGGAGGTATTCCCGAGTGAAGTTCCGAAGGAACTTCTGGACGAATTTCTGACAATACTTCCGGAGGAATTCTTGAAGGTGCTTCCAGAGGAATTACTGGAGAATTTTCCGGAGGAATTCTTGGAGGAACTTCCGGAGGAATTCATGGAGGAACTTCCGATGGAATTCCTGGATGAACTTCCAAAGGAATTCCTGGAGGAACTCTCGAAGAACTTCCTGGAAGAACTTCCGAAGGAATTCCTGGAGGACCTTCCGAAGGAATTCCTGGAGGAACTCCCGAAAGAATTCCTGAAAGGATTTCCGGAGGTATTCCTGAAAGAACTTCCGGAGGTATTCATGAAAGAACTTCCGGAGAAAGTTCCTTCAAAAGTTCCTTCGAAAGTTCCTCCGGAAGTTCCTCCAGGAATTCCTTCGGAAGATCCTTCAGCAATTCTTCAGGATGTTCCTTCCGTAATTTTTCCGGAAGTTACTTCAGGAATTCCTCCGGAAGTTATTTTAGGAATTTCTACGGAGGTTACTTCAAGAATTCCTACGAAAGTTCCTTCAGGAGTTCCTCCAAAAGTTCCTTCAGGAATTCCGTCAAAAGTTCCTTCAGGAATTCCTTAGGAAGTTTCTTCATGAATTCCTTAGGAAGTTTCTTCAGCAATTGTTTCGGAGCTTCCTTCAAGAATTCTTTCGGAATTTAATTCAGGATTTCCTTCGGAAGATCCTTCTGAAATTGTCCCAGTAGTTCCTTCAGGAATTCCTCCAAAAGTTTCCCCAGGAATTCCTCCAAAAGTTCCTCCAGGAATTCCTCCGGAAAATCTACGAGCAATTCCTCCTAAAGTTTCTTCGGAAGTTCCTTCAAGAACTTTTCCGGAGGTTATTTCCAGAATTTCTCAGGAAGTTTTTTCAGGAGTTCTTCTGGTAGTTTCTTCAGGAATTCCTCCGGAATTCCCTTCAAGAAATTGCTCCTGAAGTTTCTTCAGGAGTCCTGGAAGTAACTTTCGGATGAACTACCGGAGTAACTGCTGTAGGAATTTCCGTAAAAATTTCTTAAGGAGCTTCTGGAGGATTTGCAGAATGAACTTTCCGAAGAATTGCTGAAGGAACTTGCAGAGGAATTGCTGAAGGAACTTCTGGAAGAATTGCAGAAGGATCTTCCGGAGGAATTCCTGAAAGAGCTTCAGGAGGAATTTCTGAAGGAACTTCCGGAGAAATTCCTGAAAGATCTTTCGGAGGAATTTCTGAAAGTATTTTCGAAAGAACATCGAGTGGAATTCTTGAAAGAACTTCCAAACGAAATGATACAGTAAATTACGCACCACTTCCTCCGATCATCAATGGTGGGACGTCGGCACGCCGCCACCGCTTACTTAAAATTATTCATCACGCCGCCTTTAATTAAATTGCAATTTGCGCACAGGTCTATCCCGGAACCGGTTCCGGGCGCCTGAAACATGACCAATAAGGTTCAAAATTATATTAGAGGCAAACCTATGATTGTTTTTTTCTTGATCTGATTATGAGAAGTCGAAATGTGCGGACAACTAACAGCTTTGGTAACGAACTTCAACTTATGAAACAAACTTCAAACCCACTTCCTTCCACTTCCGGATTTTCCCGGAAGTGGCCAGAAGTAGAATCAAGATCAAAAAATGTTATCCTACATTTTTTTTCATGGTGAATCATGATGTTTGATATGTCTGATGCTATGTTTTTTTTTTCTCAAAAACCGGATTCAAGTCTTAGAATTAGTTCCAGGTGTTCTGGGATGTTTGGATCAACTGGATTGAAAGGATCAAAATTGATAGTAGGAATCTAAAATTAGTTTCAAAATATCTTTCGCCAAAAAATACTGATGCCTCATGATACATTTCGAAGTATTCTGATATATGTCCCCAGTTAGAGCTCCGGAACCGGTTCCAGTGTGGCCATCATGCATCCACATTTGTTCAAAAGCATCGCAAATAAGCTTTCTTCGCGATACGGGTATAAAAAGACGATATTCGTACGAATAACAAACATAAAAGTCAAAAATGTCCTAAATGGCCACCCGACAGACCCCACTGGAATGCCGTATAAATCCGGAACCGGTGGATCGACATGTCCAATCGATCGATCCTCTGAATCTATATCTGGTTGATGTACGAAAATTTCAATCAAATCGGTCAAAAATTTAATGAATTAGAGCAAAAACATCACCAAAATTTTGATGCACAAAAGAGGTTGGGGATGCAAAGGTTAAACCTTTTAAGGGATTTTAGATACCATAGTGACACATTTAACCGGATAAAAAGTAGTGGTCATAGTGGGAGACTTTAACGTTTGGGATCGTATCTTGCTAGAAGCATTGTCGTGTTGAACGATGATTATGCACTAACGATCGAACGGTCTCTGCAGATCATGCATTGTGATTGCATAAGCGACAGGGGCCGTAGGGTCGTCATGGCTTACTGTCGCCTTTTATGTATGGGTCATTTGCACTTTATATATACAAAAGTATGTTTCTCTATTTTCTATATTTCAGTTCTGCAGCTTAGCATGTTGCCCTGCACTGTAAACGCATATTTGTCCCATATGAATAGAAAACCTAGCAAAGATGGGACAAATATGCGATTACAGGAATTAGATATGACCGGTTTTAAAATCTTAGATTTTTCCCTCCCTTAACGTCTGTTGTGGACGGTCATAAAAAGGTAAAAACTAAAAAAAATAATAATTTTATAGTCAATAAATTCCGTTTATAATGAAAACTGCCAAAAATAATGGCAAAAAAAAGTTACGTTATATCGAGGTTACGTTATATTGAGGTACAGTGACCGGCATAATAAAAAGCGCACTAGCTGTTTTTCATACAAAATGGTCAACTTTGCAGATCTAGATCTCGATTTCGTGTGATCCAATTTTGCTGAAAATTTGACCAGAGCTCAGATATAACTTGAATTTTACCACACCTGAGTTTCGGCCATATTGATTCATAGGGTAAAAAATTATTGCGGTAATACCAAAATGAATTTTTTGGCAAAAATTTTTTTTTTGAAATATCTTGAATTCTATCCAGCTTTCCACGCTAACCATAATGGCGGCTGCCATAAATAAATCTGACAGTAACTGCTTCCGACGCCGAACTGGTTTCGACGCTGGTCGTATCTCAGCTACAGTTTTCACATTGTTTATTTACTTATTTAGTCCGAAATCGACAAAATTGGAGGAAACTTTAATATCGGAACAATTTTAACTGTTTTACTTTATTATTAACTAACTAACTATTTTAACTATTTTAAATTTATTAACTAACATCTTTTTTATGTTTTAGATCGAAGAAAAATTCCAATTCCTACACATTTGCCGGTGCAGAGCAATTTAATTTAGTTTCATAACACTAATTCAACTATTCCCTGGATGTTACGATTTAGCTGTTGGGAACTGCACCATGCACCTCCATCGTTCCAAAAATGCATTCGGGAGCCAGAATGAAGAGCATTAGCATTCAGCTGCGTGTTAATTGAATAAATAAAAAAACTTAGTAGTTCCAGAATGGTTGAAAAGGGTTCCTTTTTAACTTTGGGTATGGAGTATGCCATTGTTGGTTGAAGCCTAATAGAACTCGTTGCTGCAATTGTAACTAAGCTCATCGCCCGCACCACCGACGTAATATTCCTCACGCATACAAATAACGTTCTTGCGCATATAAATATTTAGTGCAATTTTGTTACGCTATTCTGCAGTATTTAATATTTCTTGTTCTCTATCGGCGGCCCCATCCTAAATTCCACTACTATACTTGTGCTTATTCTGCGTCGACCTTGTACGAGACGCAGAATAAGCATAAGGCATTGTAGTTTTCCATGATGTTTATAACTGAAGGGTGGGGTCTAGAGCCTTAACTTTCTGAGAATGAAGTTGTTTGTCAAGAAAGATGTCAACTATTCTTAACGAGATAATAATTTACTTGGCAAAAATAATAAAAAAAAACAATACGTTATAAAACTCTTATGAATGTAGCGATGTTATTAATTTAAAAAATAGTGTCCTCCAATTGCGGAACCTAATAAGGATGAGACGATATCAATATGCCCCTCCATATGTAACCTATGTCTAACGATGGTTTACTGGAGGGATTTGGCATCAGAACAGCTTTTTTTTATCCAAAAACTTGATTATCGAACCACACTATGGAATCCATCGACCATTATCAATTATTATCTGGAATATCAACCAAACTTGGAAACAATCGACCATTATAGATTATTATCAAAATTTATAAACTAACGTAGTTTTTATGTTTAAAATCGAACATATCAATTCGTGTAGGACATGTACACATAGTTACTAACAACGTGCCCAGAACATCTGATTATTGAATTTGCACTGAGTTTTTTCGGTAGAATATGAGTTCGATTCCTGGTTCGATTGCACTACATTTTTATTTTCTAATTTTGTCCACAAACAATTAAGCCAGCCTGAATATTTTATTGTCAAGAGTATTTACTTCAAATTCTTTTTCTAAAAAGTACTGTATGGTATACAAATAACTCCTGCTCCTGTATATGGTGTACTCCATACGAAAAGTAAAAAGGGACCTTTTTCGACCATTCTGTAATTATTTTCGATTTAATTACCACGGAGCTGATTGATGATGCTCTTCATTCTGGCTCCCGAATTTATTTTCGGAACAATGGAGATGCATGGTACAGTTCCCGACAGCTGAATTAGAACACCCAGGGAATAGTTGAATTTGTATTCTGAAACTAAATTAAATTGGCATGTTCCGGTAACTGTGTTGGATTTGAAATTTTTCTTCAATCTAAAACATAAAAAAGTGTTAGTTAATAAATTTAAAAAAATCTGTTCCGATATTAAAATTTCCTCCAATTTTGTCCAGTTCATAGAAGTAAATAAACAATGTGAAAACTGTTGCTAAGATACTACCAGCGTCGAACCAGTTCGGCGCGGGTTCGGCGTCGGAAGCAGTTACTGTCAGATTTATTTATGGCAGCCGCCATTATGGTTAGCGTGGAAAGCTGGATAGGTTGTAAACTAATGACTTATTCGGCAAAAACGCGTATTTTAGCAATACAAAAATGTTTGCGGAATATACTTGTACACTGAAAGTTTTAGTTTTCAAGATATTATAAATTCAATTTTTTTTCCAAAAAAATTGTTTTGGTATTACCGCGATAATTTTTTACCCTATGAATCAATATGGTCGAACTTAGGTGTGGTAAAATTCAAGTTATATCTGAGCTCTGGTCAAATTTTCAGCAAAATTGGTTCACACGCAATCGAGATCTAGATCTCCAAAGTTGACCATTTTGTATGAAAAACGGCAAGTGGGCTTTTTAATATGCAGGTCACTGTATGACATAGCCAAAAGTCCAAAATATATTCAGATGTCCAAAATACCATCGTTACCCTAGACATTGGTCCTAGATATTTGCCATCATTGTTTTCGGATATTTAGAAACAGTGATCAACTCACACCAGTTCATTTGTTATAATATACATCATTTATTAAACGTACTTGTCTCATTTGTTCTTGTAACTGTTTCCTATTATTTAATTCACATTTTTTTACTCTCACAATAGGGATTCAGACTCATACGACACCTTGATTCTGATTCCGCTTATATACAGTTTTACTAGAAATATTTCATTTATTTATTTAACGTTGTCTTCTGTCTCCCCAGAAGACATATCATCATTTTCAATCTGCTGCCATTTCATTATCGCCTAGCATTTATCTTCTCTCAATCTTAATAAAATATGATCCTACGAACTTACTAACTTAGAAATGGGAACCCAAAAATAGAACAGAAGAAAACAACTTAACATTCACCCTCAATTACCCCAGCGCTCACACCGCCCCATGCCGTTCGATCAGGTGGAAACTTTTCTCCTTGGGCTTCCGGCCGATCAGCAGGAGCAGCAGAAAAAACGTTATCCAGGGAAGATAGATTTGAAAGAAACGAAAAAACGACAAACACGACAGAGCCGTCATAACCAGAATGGTCATGAGGCGTTCCTCGCCGGAGGACACCAGCAGCGAGCTGCAGGAGGACGAATCGTCGCCGGCGGCCCCGCCACCAGCGCCGCCCGTCCCACCGTGACCCCCGTGGTTCGCCGGGGAAGACTTGGAGTACGCCGTCAGCTGCGGGTAGTGGTTGAAGTACGGCTCCCCATTGGGTCCATACTCGACGTACACCGGCGGGTTGGTGATGTACTCGACGATGAAGTCGGTCGGGGGGTGCTGCACCACGTCCGGTGCTTCTGTGGAATGAAGAACGAGCAAAAAATCGATCGAATCGGCGGCAAATTGAATGATATCAGTTATTCACAGTGTGTTTGGGATATTGTCCGCACAGTGTTTTTTATGAAACTCTGATTGCAAACGAAAATGGCGAACTCTAGACCAACATTTGAAAAGGGCGTAACAGCCAAAATTCATTCCTTCTGATTCTTTGTCCACATATAAAGCATTATGTGTAGACGAAGAATCAAAAGGAATAATTTTTGGATGTTACGCCCTTTTCAAATGTTGGTCTAGAACTGAAGTTTTAAATACCGATTATGAAGTTGATAATGATTTCAATGGAGTTTGTTCTTCAATATTGAAACTGGGCCCTCCTAAGCCTTGTGGTAAGATGCGCGACTATAAAGCAAGACCATGCTGAGGGTGGCTGGGTTCGATTCCCGGTGTCGGTCTAGGCAATTTTCATTTCAATTTTCAGTAGGAACCTGTGGCTAGCACTCTTTCAAGGGCTTTCAAGCCTAAGTAAACTCGATTCTGTTCTGTTTGCGCTGCGCACAAGAAAGTGTGAACGGACGGCTCGAGACTCACGCAGACGCAGCAGCAAACAAGCAGGCTGCGGATGAAGAATTAAAATGACATGATGTCGCCTTACATAATTTTGGCAAACTGTATATCAGTTTGTCACAACTTAGTTTTATTTGTGTGTGGGGGAAACTTTTTAATTATTTAAGCTTTTACGGCTCCTTTGGACGGTCTCGCGGCCTCGCAGGGGTCGCGGACCAGCGGATTGGAAACACTGATTTAGATAGTTGATTCAAAAGTAACATAAGATCCTATTATTCGCGACATAACATTAGATATCTTGTAGCTCGATAAGGTAGCGAAAATCGTTGTGTAGTTAATCAGAGTTTGTAGAATCGACTGTCATTTAAACCGCCACCAATAATTTGAAGACTTTTCTCCAGAAAAAAAAATGCTGTGCGGGCAATATTTTGATACACTTTATCACATATCACGCTAAACGCATACATCAGTTCCTCAACAGGCAACAAAAAATACTCACTGTGTCCCATAAGAGTGGTCCTCCGCTCCGGTGGCATCGTCGTGGGTGGCTCCGGCGTCGTGGTCGTGGTTGTTGTCGTCGTTGTGGTCGTGGTGGTGGTGGTTGTTGGCCGTTTGATTTCTGGCAGAGTGGAGTGCAAGAAATAGTAAAACAAAGAAGCAAATTTATTACAGTCAGCTGGATTCGTTCGTACGGTAGTGAATTTGCAACCAAGTGCTACGAATGGACCAATAAAATAAAACCCAAAGGATGGAAGGAGGGTATTGGTAAATCCTGCTTACGAAATACATTCATATAAATTCGATTTCGGTGCGAGAGAGGACTTGGCTGATGGAAACTATCAAGTTTTACGACAGGATAAGTTATATGTCGGCCTTAGCATGCAACTGTGTCGAATGAGGCTGAATAAAGCTGGATTGATGCAACATATTGTCGAAAAAATAGGGGACACAAAAGGACTACAGTTATAAGCTCCCCATTGGAATTTATCCGATTCTAGTGATGGAAACAAGGCGAGGAGAATAATTGAGTACGATATTTCCGTCACATAATTAAAGATTTTTACAAAATGTTCAAAATAACCATAAAATATTAAAATTGCATTGGGAAACTCCATACAATCCAAAAACCAAAAATGGCATTTCCCGTATCTGACATCTGAAGGTGGGTACACCATTTTCGTTAAACCCTTTAAAACAAATATCTGATCAATAACAAAATTCAATAGTAAACGACAACCCAAATAAAAATGAGCCATTCATCAAATCGTTAAAATCATTATGTTTTTTGTTCATGAAATAATAATTATACAAGTAAACGAGCTTTTATGATTTCGAGAAGGTCCTTTTCACTCGAATCCGCCCTTACGTAAAAGAAGCCAACATTAGATAAGAGCGATACCGATACGATCTATCGTGAAACGATATTTACACTCCGATTAAGCATTATTTTGTTTCGATTTTTTTATGTTATTTTGAGGGGCAACAGAGACTTAGTCCAAGGGCTTAACGACCCCTCCCCATGGCCACAGTGAATTAGGGGGACTGTCTAGGATGTGGTTGGGTTTGACAGTGGGCTCTGTTGAAACTCTATTAAAATATAAAAAGCTGCATGTGTCCGCAAGCAGGCCCTATCGAAGCGACCGTGCGCCGCTCAAAGCACACAAGCCCAGCAGGAGTGAAAACCGGCACATCAGGATCAATACCAGTAAGATCCTGATTATGGTATACTTAGCTTACTGATTATGGATCGACTGTACATACGTAGCCGTACTACAGAATATCAAAACCATAAATGAACGCAAAAGCAAGAGAGAAAATGAGCACAATCAGTGTTGCCACATTTTTATCTGTACCATGGCCTCAAAAATATTTTTCATCTGTACCAAAATCTTCAAAAATCTGTACCAAAATCTGTACCAGACAATATGAGAATTACACATAAATATACAAAAATTATAAGTCAATTAAGCGATGCAAACCAATTAATTCGATGAAAAGCATTTTTATGAATTTCAGTGATTTCTTATGAAAACGTATTGCAATAAGTTATAGTTAACATATTCTTTGGTTACCTGTAAAATAATAACTTCCAGTAATTTTACTTCATATTTTACTTGTCGTTTAATTTTCAATATTTTTTCCTGCATCCCAAGTAATAATTATGATTTATAATTGGAGACAACGATTTACTATTCAAGTATGCTATAAAACCATGATAGAACCTGTGATAGAACCGTCGGTGTTACTTAGGATGAGTTGATATTATTTTGCCTCTTTTTAGCTAACGATAGTTTTATACCATGTTTGTAAACGACTGAATTTCAATGAACTGGAAGGGTTTATTTTCGGCTTGCAGTCTTTATGATGAGCTGAATGATTTTTATGTTATCATCGCCGACGTTTCGGTGTTTGGTTCACACCTTCTTTAGTCAAGCCCTGAAGAAGGTGTGAACCAAACACCGAAACGTCGGCGATGATAACATAAAAATCATTCAGCTCATCATAAAGACTGCAAGCCGAAAATAAACCCTTCCAGATAGTTTTATATGACATTAAAACTAAATAGAATACAAACTCCTCGTTTTGACTTGCATTTTTAAACATTTGTTTTATAACAGGGCATATATTGGAAAGATTATGTTTCATATAAATCAAGGCTGATGAACACTCACACGCGATGTAAGTTTGAATTATCAATTAATAAAAACTCACCAGCGAATAAGAATCGTTCAAAAATCGTATCTTAGTTTCAAGCATTTATCGTTAGTGTTACTTTTTGAACTAATTTTTCTTCCTATCGCAGAGCCATAACACGAAACAATATTAAATTTTTACGTACTGTTGACTAGACTGGCCCAGGAAACAAAAAGTTGTGGAATTCCACGGGGCACCCCCCAGGATTGTGTCTTTTGGGTAAAAAAATCAACTTCTCAAAATTTCAGCTCAATCGCTTGTTGCATAAGTTGGCGCATGGGGGCAGCAGGGACTATATCCAAGGGCTTGACGATCCCTCCCCAGGCCATCTGCGAGTTGTGGCGCCTGCCTAGGATGTGGTGGGGTTTGACAGTGGGCCCTGTTAAACCTCTATAAAAAGCTGCATGTATCCGCAAGTAGGCTCCGCCAAAGCGACCGTGTGCCGCTCAAAGCGTACAAGCCCAAGTCCTGGTGTTAGGTGGGACGCTAAATAGCCCTGACACGACGGCCCTCCGACGAGACAGGAGGTTTGCGCAGGCCCAATAAGCCGCCTTTAAAAACAACTATTACGAACGACATAGAAGATAATACGACTCGATACAATCGGCAACGACCTAGGCGACGAATAAAGGATCACGATTGGAAGCTTGGAACATGGAACTGCAAGTCACATGGAACTGGGGTAATCTACGATGAATTACATCCCCGCAACTCCGATGTCGTAGCGCTGCAGGAAATCTGCTGGACAGGACAGAAAGTGTGGAAAAGCGGGCATCGAGCGGCTACCTTCTACCAAAGCTGTGGCACTACCAACGAGCTGGGAACCGGCTTCATAGTGCTGGGAAAGATGCGCCAACGCGTGATTGGGACACGAAGGGAGATCCGACGACGAGAAAGAAGCGTTCTATGCGCAGCTGGAGCAGACATACGATTAATGCCCACTGCGGGACGTCAAAATCGTCATCGGTGACATGAACGCTCAGGTAGGAAGGGAGGAAATGTATAGACCGGTCATCGGACCGGATAGTCTGCATACCATATCGAACGACAACGGCCAACGATGCATAAACTTTGCAGCCTCCCGCGGAATGGTAGTCCGAAGCACTTTCTTCCCCCGTAAGAATATCCACAAGGCCACATGGAAATCACCTAATCAAGTAACGGAAAACCAAATCGACCACGTTCTAATCGACGGTAAATTCTTCTCCGACATCACGAACGTACGCACTTACCGCAGTGCGAATATTGAATCCGACCACTACCTCGTCGCAGTATGTCTGCGCTCAAAACTCTCGACGGTGATCAACACGCGTCGGAGTCGTCCGCCGCGGCTTAACATTGGACGGCTACAAGACGGTAGACTAGCCCAAGACTACGCGCAGCAGCTGGAAGTGGCACTCCCAACGGAAGAGCAGCTAGGCGCAGCATCTCTTGAAGATGGCTGGAGAGATATTCGATCCGCCATTGGAAGCACCGCAACCGCTGCACTAGGCGCGGTGGCTCCGGATCAGAGAAACGACTGGTATGACGGCGAATGTGAGCAGTTAGTTGAGGAGAAGAATGCATCATGGGCGAGATTGCTGCAACACCGCACGAGGGCGAACGAGGCACGATACAAACGGGCGCGGAACAGACAAAACTCGATTTTCCGGAGGAAAAAGCGCCAGCAGGAAGATCGAGACCGTGAAGAGACGGAGGAACTGTGCCGCGCTAATAACGCACGAAAGTTCTATGAGAAGTTGAACCGTTCACGTAAGGGCCACGTGCCACAGCCCGATATGTGTAAGGACATAAACGGGAACCTTCTTACGAACGAGCGTGAGGTGATCCAAAGGTGGCGGCAGCACTACGAAGAGCACCTGAATGGCGATATGGCAGACAACGGTGCCGGTATGGTAATGAACCTAGGAGCACGCGCGCAGGACATGCGACTTCCGGCTCCGAATCTCCAGGAAATCCAGGAGGAGATCGGCCGGCTGAAAACTAACAAAGCCCCTGGAGTTGACCAACTACCAGGAGAGCTGTTTAAACACGGTGGTGAAGCACTGGCTAGAGCGCTGCATTGGGTGATTACCAAGGTTTGGGAGGATGAGGTTCTGCCGCAGGAGTTGATGGAAGGTGTCGTGTGTCCCATCTACAAAAAGGGCGATAAGCTGGATTGTAGCAACTACCGCGCAATCACATTGCTGAACGCCGCCTACAAGGTACTCTCCCAAATTTTATGCCGTCGACTAACACCAATTGCAAGAGAGTTCGTGGGGCAGTACCAGGCGGGATTTATGGGTGAACGCTCTACCACAGACCAGGTGCTCGCCATACGTCAGATATTGCAGAAATGCCGCGAATACAACGTGCCCACACATCATCTATTTATCGACTTCAAAGCCGCATATGATACAATCGATCGGGACCAGCTATGGCAGCTAATGCACGAAAACGGATTTCCGGATAAACTGATACGGTTGATCAAGGCGAAACGCGTAGAGGGTTACGGCAAGGTGATGGTCTTTCGTGTCTGCTATTCAACATCGCTTTGGAGGGAGTAATACGAATTGACACGAGTGGTACGATTTTCACGAAGTCCGTCCAGTTATTTGGTTTCGCCGACGACATTGATATCATGGCACGTAACTTTGAGAGGATGGAGGAAGCCTACATCAGACTGAAAAGCGAAGCTAAACGGATTGGACTAGTCATCAACACGTCGAAGACGAAGTACATGATAGGAAGAGGCTCAAGAGAAGTCAATGTGAGCCACCCACCACGAGTTTCTATCGGTGGTGACGAAATCGAGGTGGTTGAAGAATTCGTGTACTTGGGCTCACTGGTGACCGCCGATAACGATACCAGCAGAGAAATTCGGAGACGCATAGTGGCTGGAAATCGTACGTACTTTGGACTCCGCAAGACGCTCCGATCGAGTAGAGTTCGCCGCCGTACCAAACTGACTATCTACAAAACGCTTATAAGACCGGTAGTTCTCTACGGACACGAGACCTGGACGATGCTCGTGGAGGACCAACGCGCACTGGGAGTTTTCGAAAGGAAAGTGTTGCGTACCATCTATGGTGGGGTGCAGATGGCGGACGGTACGTGGAGGAGGCGAATGAACCACGAATTGCATCAGCTGTTGGGAGAACCATCCATCGTTCACACCGCGAAAATCGGAAGACTGCGGTGGGCCGGGCACGTAGCCAGAATGTCGGACAGTAATCCGGTGAAAATGGTTCTCGACAACGATCCGACGGGAACAAGAAGGCGAGGTGCACAGCGGGCAAGGTGGATCGATCAGGTGGAGGACGACTTGCGGACCCTCCGCAGACTGCGTGGTTGGCGAAGTGCAGCCTTGAACCGAGCTGAATGGAGAAGTCTTTTATGTGCAGCACAGGCCACTCCGGCCTTAGTCTGATGATAAATAAATACCACTTTAGAAAAAACGGCGACAAAGAAATACAAAAAGTCCAATCTGGTACAACAGTGAAATAAAAAATTTGAAAAAACAAAAAGCACATAAAATCTACAAGAAAGTAGAGAGTGATCGAAACTTAGCGAAATATTTGGAAATCTGCGACCAACTGAATCTAGCCATCAGTAATACACTTGAAAAATATAATTCAAAAACTGAGCTTGAAATGAAGTCCTGTCCAAAGAACTTTTTCAATTAATTGTCTGATTCAACTTAAAAACAAAATTAAAATCAGACAATCAGAGCCGTAGCGTGGACTCCCAGCGCCCTTGGCGAAACCTTTATTAGGCGCCCCTTACTCAGATGTTAAAAAAAAACGTGTTATGAGCAGGGAGATTTAATTTTGAATTTTTGCTTTATGAATTCCTAAAACCTCTATAACCTGCATATGTTCCAATAGGTAGAAAGTAAGGGTTTTTAAAAGACCAGAACATTTCTAGAAATCCGCTGAAGTTTAACGATTTTCTGAAAGATTTAATAAACTAATGCAAGTAAAAAAAAGATCCAGAAGTGTGGATTCACGACAAAATAAAAAGGATTTAATTAGGAAAATAAAATAGCTCTCAATTTTCGCTTGCTATTCGATTTTGATTGCTATCGAATAAAGTCACATCAAGAATAACCCTTTTATGAAGTAGATGACCATTAGCCCTTTCGATGACGAAAAATTCAATTTCGGAGTGGCTTGGTTTTGCAAAAACTACTGATTATTCAATGAACTTCAACTTTGGAGTGAATTGGTTGATTGTGAGAATAGCGATTGGTCCAAGTCGTATCAAGAACAAAACAATTCCGGAATGGGTTGATTGATGGCCAGAATAACCAACGGGCGCTGTTCAGATCAAGGTATATGAGTTTTTGAAGTGGGTCTGACGGCAGTTTGGTGGCACTGTTTGTTTTGGATGAACCAATAAATTTCTACTTTAAAGAAAGTCGGTTACTGATCTCCCCCCCCCCCTTTCCCTAATCTGATTTAGCCATCGTTACTGAAATCCCTCGATGCATATTCTCATATTCAGCATACCATCATTTCGAATACTCTTTCCCGCTAAAAGCATTACCAGTTTATAAAGATTCTTCTTCTTCTTCTTATTGGCATTACGTCCCCACACTGGGACAGAGCCGCCTCGCAGCTTAGTGTTCATTGAGCACTTCCACAGTTATTAACTGCGAGGTTCCTAAGCCAGTTTACCATTTTTGCATTCGTATATCATGAGGCTAACACGATGATACTTTTATGCCCAGGGAAGTCGAGACAATTTCTAATCCGAAAATTGCCTAGACCGGCACCGGGAATCGAACCCAGCCACCCTCAGCATGGTCTTGCTTTGTAGCCGCGCGTCTTACCGCACGGCTAAGGAGGGCCCTTCATATAAAGATTACACTGGATCAAATTACACTGGATCAAATGCGATCGCATAGTTGTCGGCATAAAATGAGCGAATTTATCTAAAATTTACACAAAGTACTTCCGTACATCTATTATCAGATAACGGTTTGAATTTTTAAGTCGCGAACAAAAACTATATGTATTTGATTTACGCTTCGCCCTTGGCTTATTGAAGTCCTTCCCCAGAAGCTTGTTTCGTGCTCCTTTCCATTTGCATTTCCTGTTCCTTCCTTTTCCTTCCACTTTCTTTTCCATCAAGTAAATAATGAAAAAGACATTCCCAAATTAGGGGAGCATGCCAACGTTCTGATACATTGAAATGTTATGACCCCGGGAGTTCCCAGTAAGGGACTAGCCTAGACCCCAAGCTGACCAAGTCTGACCAACGGCAGCTTCCGGGATGGGCGCAAAATGCCTCCTTTCTCCCAGGTCCCAATGACTTTATTCTTAACACTTTACCTTTTTGGCTTATTCAGCGGTATGAGATACAGTGGCAATGGCTTGGTCAGTTAGAAGTGGCACTATCGCAAATGGCGTTAGGTACTGGCGCGACGTGTAGCTTGATGGTCGTTGGTCAGATGATCGTCGAATGACCCGGCGGCGTCCACGAGGTGTTGCTTCTCGACGATCTTATGACCGAGGTAAATTCCGGAATTTTCATCCGTTGACGGAAGCCGATAACACGATGTTAGTTGACACGATACGTGAGAAAAGCTGGGACGAACAATAGCTGTCGTTATCAGGACTCCGTATGACAAAATGGCGTTCGTGGCGTGGTACCGCCGGTCGGTCCGGGCGAGGAAGTACCTTCAGAAATACGAGTCCCGGCACCTCTGGGCAGAATGTTAGCAACCTCAGTGATTCTCACTTGGCAGGTCTTGCCAAGCTCGGGGACGATCGGCTTTTTCACTACGTACCGCTCACTGGAAGTCGTCTGCCGACCGGATAGCTTTGGTCAACGGAAGTCGTATCGCAGAGCTAGGGCCAACAGTTGTCAACCCCGGAAACCAATAACCAAACGTTGGCCAGCCATGCGTAATTCCTCGCTCCGGAGGTGCACTTAGGCACGCAGAAAACTACCAGCAACAGGACACCGATTTGCAAGATGGCGTTCTCGTGTTTTAATAACACCTACAGTTGGTGAGAGGTGTCGAAAAGGCGCAATCACCACACACGCACGTAGCTGGATTCCCACTTCCCGAACGTCAACAATCGGACTGACTATTTGGACTGATTTACCACTTATCATTAAATTTCGAGATTCAGAAGGAATGGAATAAACTTCAAAGATGCGAGTTGGCAATAGGTTCTTAGTATCTCGTACCTCGACTGATCACTTTATTCCTTTTTTCATCGAAGACTCTGGAGCACATAATTTTGATAACCGTATTCATTTGCCACCCACTTTGCCTGTTCTAAAATTACGATTAGACACTAACTTGACAAATTATTTCCCTGCATACCAACACCACACACAAAGTGATACCATTCGGTAACAACTTGTATCAGTTATTGACGGAACAGGGCCTTCCGGAAATACGTCAAATGATTGATTATATTATGTAGTCCCCGAGAGAATCGTAATAAAAGGTTAAATTTGTATCACTTTGAACCAGTGAATTTTCGAATAATTTTTAATCATTTCCTATAGCGGAATTTTGGATTTTGGCGCCCCCTAAGGCCAGGCGCCCTTGGCGGGGGCCAACCCGGCCAACCACGCGCTACGGCGCTGCAGACAATTTTCCATCTGTAATGCACCTCGACGAAAATGTTGGCGATAGCTCGGAAAAAACTGTAATTTATTTGCCAATTTTTTCCAAGACATCTATACTACATTTTCGGAAGAAGATCGCGATCGCGATTATTTTGCGTTTTATCCAGAATTTTTCAGAGATGTTGGTGTAAATCAAATTCAAGTCCAGGAAATTTTCGACGCTCTAATGAAGTTGGATGCTTCGAAGGGACCAAGATTCCACCAGTATTTATTAAAAAAAATTAGCAAAAGAACTCACTACTCCTCTATATTGGCTTTTCAATAAGTCTCTGGAATCTGGAATCTTCCCAAAAATATGGAAAAGCTCTTTTCTAGTACCAATATTTAAATCTGGTCGAAAATCAGACGTACGTAATTATCGTGGCATAGCCCTTATCTCTTGCATTCCAAAACTTTTCGAAGCAATTTTCAACGAGAAGCTAGTTTTGCAAATCAAAAACAGAGTGACTGACACACAACACGGCTTTTTTAAAGGTCGCTCAACCTCAACAAATCTGCTTCAGTTCGTAGACTCTCCATTGAATGCAATGGATAACGGCAACCATGTAGAAGCTCTATATACGGAATTTAGCAAGGCATTCGATCGCACTGATATACCGATACTGCTTTTTAAACTACACAACATTGGAATTGAACCACGACTCCTGAAATGGCTTGAATCATACCTAACTGACCGCCAACAAATTATCAAATTTAATGGACACAAATCAAAACCAATTCAAGTCACTTCGGAAGTCTCTCAAGGCTCTCATTTGTGCCCTCTTCTATTTATCTTGTACGTAAACGACATTTCCTTTATTCTGAAAAACATTAAAGTGTTAATTTATGCCGGTGATATGAAGCTCTTTATGGAAATAAGAAATGAAGTCGACATCAATGTATTCCGCAATGAAATAGACAAATTCTACATATGGTGCAAGAAAAACCTATTAGAAGTGAATGTAAAGAAATGCAACTTAATATCATTTAGCAGAAAAAGAACAATAGGGTAAAACGTCCTATCGTTGTGGTATGTCCTAATGTTGCGGTAGTGTTAAAGTAGTCCATTCTGGATATAATAGCATTAAAACAATTGTGGGTACGCTAAAACTCTTAGGATTAACGACTAGAACAGCTTTTGTTTGACAAAACTCCGTTCAAAATGCTGAAAAATCAACATTTTTCGTTAAAAAATTCAATCCTTTGAGCCTATCATTGCGGTAGTGCTAAGGTCCTATTGTTGCGGTATCGCTCTCCATAAGAATTACCTGCAATACCGCAACAATAGGACTGACCTTCAAAAATTATCGCAACTATAGGCAACTGCGTCCTATTATTGCGGTAGTTTGTTTTTATTGTGATAAAAACAAAACAACATAAGTTCAGCACAATTGACGTAATATTTACGAAACTATAGTTAACGAGCATCCTATTCAACTACTACAATGTGGAAATCGACCAACAGGTAATTTTTGAAGAATTTTTGAAATCAATTTTGTTTTGACACGGTGCTTAACCCCTCCATAATAGGTCGTTTTACCCTACCAAACATTTCAATCGCATTAGGGAATCAGAATGTGGAAAAATGTGAAAGAGTAAGGGACTTAGGAGTAATCTTAGACTCTAAACTTTCTTTCGTAGACCACTACAACAGAATCATTCACAGGGCTAATAACATGCTAGGGTTCATAAAGCATTTCTGCTATAACTTTCATGGCCCATATACAATTAAAACACTTTATGTAGCTTATGTTGGATCAATAATGGAATATTGCAGTATTGTAGGAGTAGAACTCACTACTCCTCTATATTGGCTTTTCAATAAGTCTCTGGAATCTGGAATCTACCCAAAAATATGGAAAAGCTCTTTTCTAGTACCAACATTTAAATCTGGTCGAAAATCAGACGTACGTAATTATCGTGGCGTAGCCGACATAGCTTTCTCATTCACGCACGAAGAGAGGTTAGAATCTGTACAAAAGTAATTTTTACTATTTGCTCTTCGTAAGTTAGGCTGGACATCATTTCCACTCCCATCATACAAAGCACGCTGCATGCTCATTAACATACAGACTTTGAAAGAGCGGCGTGAAATAGCAATGGTTTCCTTCATAAATGATATCGTTTCCCAACGTGTTGATTCACCTAAAATCAAAATATCAAAATTAAACTTTTATATTCCTTCAAGGCAACTTCGTAATCGTACCTTATTTATAACAAACTATCATCGAACAAATTATGCCAAATTTGAACCTTTGAATCGAATAATGAACATTTACAATCAACACTGCGAAGCTATCGACTTTACAATGTTCCGGCAGAATTTTAAAACAATTTTTAATCGAATTCGAAATCGCAACACATAAGACAAGAGATATAACATTTTTTATCTGTACTATTAAATATCTAGTTGATTTTTATTATAAATATATGTTAAATATTTCACAATTTATGTATATTAGCATTAAGAAATGAAAAATTATGTATATTTATATGTACTAGTCTACGACGGTTGACGAAATAAATAAATAAATAAATAAAATTATAGACGGACTATGGTTAAAACCATAATGGTCTCAAATAAACAAATAGTAGGAACTTTGGTAAAATAAATGTATTGATAACATTTATAACGCCGTTGTACGTTACTTCAAATTCATTATTACAAAGGGCTAATAAAAATCTTCGCATGGCAGCTGCCGCTTGAAGAATGATGGTATGAAGCAAGATGAATACACAGCTAGGTGTTTCAATCTGCCCAATTTATGGACGAGAAGAAGGCGGGGGTGAAAAATTCATTTTCGGTGCAAAACATAAACAAATCGGCTGGCTCTCCCATACTAAAATCCAAGATGGCTGAATCGTGAATTTGGCAGATTGGAACACCTAGTGGTGTATTCATCTTGGTATGAAGTCTTCGTTCTTCGATGCCGTCATGACGATTTGGTTGCACGACGAACGCTAACGTTGTGGGCGTCATCGACGATGCGTCGAGTAGCAATGAAGACACTACAATTCGTCGCTACTGTGGCATTTTGTGCTGCGACGATGACTATTGTCAGTCCTGGTCGAGCTATTCTGTTTCCTGAGTAAAAAAAAGAGTGACATCTTTTTGAAATGACAAGCAGGCTAGTGATTCGTCTGCCTCTGTCCCGGTAAACAACCTGGCAGCACTCCGGTAACGCTTAACATCTTTCACCTATACCGGTGGGTAGTAGGTTCAGCTTACCAATAATTGGTGGAATTAAATGGAGAGTACTTAACTAGTCTTAGACGGATGAATACATTTCACTAAAAGAGCTTAAAATATTTTCCAAATAATATTGGTAGGGTGGTACAAAAAACGACCCAGCTCCACCACGCTCACTTGATTCCGTCCCATGCTCCAAGTGTCGACCGATTTAAACAAACACTGGTTGAGCACAAGCCGTTTGTATGAAAACTAGTATGGAAAACCAAACCTTTCATTACACTTGCTACAGCGCATTCTTTCCAAACGCTGGCGAAAAGAGAACCTACATAGCTGAAAGCAACATTCCAGAGACTTCACTGAACGAAAACCGCACCGCAGGAAAGATCCCGAGATTATACCCCGCTCACCCCCATTCCACACTGTTGTATGAAGTATCTGCCCCTGGTGCGATAGATATCACAGACACATTCTGGATATTTTATGAATTACAAGTTTCACTGATGCCTTCTGAGGCTAAAGATTCGCTACCTCGATTAAAATCGACTCGCAACTATTGGAACGACCATTCAATATGCATTGTCTATGGAGTTAAAGCTCTTGAATATTTCATCCAGTCATATGGTCTACCCTCTCGCCAGCGCCCAATGACGGAGTGCCACAATCAGAATAATGCAAAATTCAACCTCGCCATATTAACTGTCATACAAACCTGAAACAACCTGTGCACGATAAGTCTTTATTCAAACCAGCCCAAACCATCGGATGACACCCAAATTATGAATCATATGAGCGTGGCAGAGCAAAATCATTTTTTGAACCACCCTAATTATTAGTTTTTTTGGAAAAGATGTTTAATTTTGATACACATAGTTAGGTTTGCCATTTTAAGGTGTTTTTATGAGATATTGCGAAAAAAAAAAAGATTCGGCTGCCGGTAGGACTTGAACCCACACTATTCCATTGAGTATACGGACGTATTAGCAATTATACAACAGCTCTGCCCATGATTTCATAGTTGACGTAACAACCAGCACCATCAATGTTGGGAAAACGCATTTTTATTAATTTTACTCGAATCATCATATCAATCAACAAAATACATGAACTAATCTGTCTAAATGGACAATATTAGTAGTTATTTTAAGGCCGCGGGGAATTAATTATTATTCCCTTGATTGAAGTGGTCAAAATATGCGTACGACAGTTTATGCGATCAAACAAACCTTTTGTGAAATGTTTGTTCCCATAACATGGCGTAAAAACCAGGCTACTACGTGTGGTTAAATAGCGCTAAAGAATAATTGTAGTTAGTTACAACGATTTATTGATTGAAGAAGGGAAATCTTTTGAAAAGTTCGAGTTTCCGGGAAAGGTTTTTCGGATAGCTCTTTCCGTGAAAATTAAAATTATGTGGTAAAGATAAAATTATGTATGGAAGAGTTCGTGTTGCAAAGAATTTAATCAGTACCGTACGGGGATTTTTTCATTATCACAGCATTAGAATGGTTCTGTAACAAGTGTTCAAGCAGTCACCGTTCCCTCGTTCCAACCAAATTTTAAGCAAAAATGGTTCCAAAAACCCGAGTAGACGAGGATTAGAAGTAAATATATCGTGATTAGATTGCAAAATGAGATATGGGCCTGATTTGTATGTAGGATGTACGACAATATCCAAATTTTCTCTGAAATATCTTGAGGTTATCAGTTAATGGTATTTGGAAGAAGTGATTAATATCTCGAGCTATTAGTTTGTTTTTATCCATAACACATCTTGATATTTAAATAACACTTCGGTGTATTTTTTTGTTGATATTTTTGCCTGCTCTTTTGAATCTTACATCAAAGTCCATATCATGTTTTATAATTCAGTTCTGTCCGGGTAAGGTAATGAAAAACATGAATAAGAATTGCATTGCAATTGTAAAAACTAAAATAACAGCCGTGGAATATATTAGGATCCTTCCCGGTAAATGTGCTCGAAATATACATACCAATATTATCAAGCTGAGGTACAAATAAAAAGCCATTTAACACGCACTAATTCTTATGTGTTAAGTCCTCAGTGGCAGACCTCTCCTATCACGCAAAAAAAAAATGAAGCTAGATTTTGGTTCTGATATGCACTTTTAGAAAATACCCATCAATTACTACACTTTAGAGGAGGAATGGGGATTTAGATAAGTGTGATTTCCCATACACAATTTTGATATGCTTCTAAAAAATGTGTGACACAAATGGCTAATCATTGCGTTACCTAATTAATGGATTTTTATTCTTCTTTTATATTATACTTCCTTTTGAATGATTGCGGTTGTCTTAAATCAAAACTTTTGGCGACTATATTTAGCAAACAAACATTATTTTATTCAACCGTCTAAGGAGAGTTTAGTACTCTCCATTTAATTCCACTAATTATTAATAATTTGTGGAATTAAATGGAGAGTACTAAACTCGTCTTAGACGGTTGAATACATTCCACTAAAAAGAGCTTAAAATATTTTTTTCTGATTATTTTATTGATTTAAAAGAATGTAAACGTTTATCTCCAGAGCTACACCTTGATGGATGAAAGTTTATTTTGTCGGATTATACCGTGGATTTCACAAGAAATGCTTGCTTTAGCAGGATCTTGCATATTAATTTTTGATTACAAAATCAGTTATGCACAAATCATAAAGTAGTCCTGAAATACGACATAGTAAAACGAAAACCTATGTTGTGCTTAATTAGTGCATTGTGAATGTCGAAAAAATATGAGACAGGTTTTTGCTCCATATTGCAGCAGGTAATGGAGGTACGTCAACTTATGCGATCAAATCAAAGACTAATTAAGACGTTCATGTCCCATACAAATGCCAGTTTTTTCAGTGCTCATCAAGTACTAGACCATACAACTACACAACCACATTTAAAAATCACCTTGATTCATGTACTGAGTTTAGCGACTGGTACTCCTTAATGAGTTGCTATGGCAACTGTTCAATTGTTACGTAAATTATAACATTGGAAAAAATGGAAATGTCAAGGGAAATGTTCATTTTGTAAGATTTCACGAAAATATAATAAAATATTCTTCTGTTCCAGATTATATTCAATCTACAAATAAAAAAGTTAGCAGCGATACCGTATAATGTATGTTTTGGATTACCAAGTGACAGTGTTCCAGAGTTTCGAAGACATGGCATGTGTGTTGGACGAAAGGCAATCGACCTGTATATATCCGTTGTGAATGACCCCTCATCGTAACCCAATTCTTCATTTCCTTTGCGGATTTCTATTCTAGAAGCTCGAACGAATTTCTCATGGAAATTTCGAATCCCACCATTTTTCCAAAAATGCATTTTCGCCTGAATTAAAACTGCTTCCAAATGATCAAACAATCTTTGTACCGTCATTCTAAATTCGATGAACGTCTCTTGTTTCACTGCCTGCCCGTACACCCAACCGGTGGTTGTTAGATTTTCTAACAATTCTGTATAAAAATCTAACAAAATCTGTATAAGAACTAAGCATATGCGAAATTGTTAGATTTTTATACAAAAAAATGTAAGCTCACAAACAAATATTGTTAGAAAAGCTAGCAAAATTGTTAGATTCTTATACAGTACATGTATAAGATTCTAACAATTTCGCATATGCCCAGTTCTTATACAGATTTTGGTAGATTCTTATACAGAATTGTTAGAAAATCTAACATCCGCCGGTTGGGTGTACTAGGTCTATTAAACGTTGTTCTGGTCAGTTGTAGAGTAGTCGTAGTGTTCCGATCTTTCGATCTCTCATTTTACTGTTACCGGCAAAAATAACGTCAAACGAAATTGTAAAGCTTCTAATTATTAATGCAAGGATTTCACTTTTAAATGATTACATGCGACGGTTGTGTTTTAAACGGATTGATGAATCTTCTGAGTCGGATCATAACGAAAGGAAGCTACATTGCATGAGCCATAATTTTGTCGAATTTGGGAACAGCTGTTAATGTCGTCACTCCTGCTTATCAGATGTCCCATTCATCACACTGAATAACCATCGTTTCATTCGACGATTCGTGGTGTCGGAAATAAACGCTACCAACCTATTCTGTTCTATTCGGTGATTTCGAGAATTGGAATTGATCGTTCCTCCTTATGTTTCATTAATATCTATTTAGACTAATTTCCAATTTGAAAAGATCGAAGAATTTTGGAAGTCAAGAATCTCTAAAAATAAGAACGAGTTTTTATTCGTCCGACGTTTCAACACGTTAATTAATGATCTAAAATAAAAATTGAAAATTATTTCTGAGACAAATACTTGACTGTTCAGACAGTCAATCAAAATACACATTTTAGAGAGCTTAATGGATTCTATAAAGAATCTAATGGATAGCGGAAGTGCTAAGAGTTTTCTTCATATGACCGATTCTGATTGAGAACCTCTAATACCTTGGACCAGGAAACATCAAAGTTCAAGATATGTTAATTTTGAATTTCGAATTTGTTTATTATACTTATCTACATATTTTAATAATTATTTCTTGAGCATTTCAATAGTTTTTGATTTTTAGAAATTGCGTAAAAGTAATATGAATCCTTTCTTTTACTTGTAACGTGCAGAGAAGATTTGGAAGTTGTTCTGAATGTAATGAAAATTTGATCCAACGGGACCAATGCGAGATGCGCAACGAGCAAGACTCTGTAGACTGCGTGGTTGGCATCGGGCGTTCACGGACGTATTAGATTCGGCAAATTTGATGCACAAATGAATAATTTGTGCGGACAATCTCCCTACGCACATTTTCTCATTATATCCTTCAAAAATTAATAATATTTCAAATAAACTGAAATAAGTAAAGATAAACTGCAGGAAATTTTCTCCGACATACGAAAACAAACATGGATTTCACATTCCGTACACAAGCTTGTTTGGTTACTATTGGTTACTACTTCACAGTACTCGTCAAGGTAGATAAAAAGTGGGGTTTTATCATAAGTGTCAAACTTGGGTACCGAGGGACCGAATGCAGTACTAGAAGTGGTCCCTCCGAAGAGCTCGACAGTGACGTCTTAATTAGTCTTTGGTCAAATGACCATTTTTTCAAAAACAATTATCGCCATAACTCGAATGTTTCCGAACAAAACATGAATATTTTTTCATGGAGCATATGTATAACTGTACGAAGAATCCATATCCGCAAAAAAGTGTGTTTTGGTCATTTTGGCTTATACGTCAACTATGTGATCATGGGCAGCAGCAGCTGCCCTTGCGAGAAGTTGTTCCATAATCAGCTTATAACAAATGGATATCAGTCAATTCCCCGTATCTATCGAATCTGTTTTGGCAACATTTCACACCCTGTTCTCTCTACCCAACTATGTGTATCGGAATTGAACAACAGTCGGTTGCGTTTGAACAACAAACATTTGCTTTTATTTGTCGTATTGAGGCGGGTTTGCTTCTGCAACGACAATAGAGGCTTACTTGCCACCGAGCGTCCGACCAGCTGCGGTGTGTGATACAGGGTATCATCGTTTTTTTTTTCTTGATTGATGACTTGTGAGGGCAATCAGATTTTTTTTTCTTTCACGTTCAATACGTCCGTGTACTTAATGGAATAGTGTGGGTTCAAGTCCCACCGGCAGCCGAATCTTTTTTCGCAATCTATATACATAAAAATGAATTTCTGTCTGTCTGACCCTTATAGACTCGGAAACTACTGAACCGTTCGGCGTGAAAATTTACATGCAGAGGTTTTTGGGGTCGGGGAAGGTTCTTAAGATGGTTTGAGACCCCTCCCCCTTTTGGAAAGGGGGGCTCCCATACAAATGGAACACACTTTTCTGCTTAACTCGAGAACTAATCAGAGAATAAATCAATTTTAGGCGAAACAAAGTTCGTCGGGTCTGCTAGTATCTCATGAAAACGCCTTAAAATGGCAAACTTATCTTTGTGTATCAAAATTAACATCTTTTCCAAAAAAATGAAAAATCTGACTTCCCTCACAAGTCATCAACCTAATTATTAGTTTGCTGCTGCAAAACTTGCACTGGAACTCTCAGTTGGGCAACAAAATAATTTTTCTCAGTGGTTAATATAACATAAAATTGCTTCCGTCTTCAAAAGTGTAACGATTTTCGCAAACATGTTTCACTGGCCAAAACGCCCCAGTGTAGGCAGGATGATATGCCCTTACCAACTGGATACAAGCGCAGCGAGCCTGCAGCAGTTTCTTCCAAATTGTATGGAGATATTGAAATGTAATTCACACCTGCTTAAATGAACCTATGTGGGTTTTTCAATGTCAAGCGCATAAGGATTTGTTGCCTTTTTGTTATGGGACTGATAAAATACTAATGAAGGGCTTTGAAACGTCTTTGGTTAAGGTGGGGCGTATTGCCCAGGCACTTTTTAAAATTTATTTTTTCACGACTTTTCAAAAAAGCTTTATTACGTGTTATCTGTAAGATTTTTATAAGACTACTCACGGGCAATGCATTTGCGACTTCCTGGACTACCAAATAACACAAAGTTTGCATAAATTGCGTTAAAAAGTAAAAAGTTATCTAAGAGCTGCCTTAGGGGGGGGCATATTATACCGTCTTACCCTACATTCGCTCCGCGATCAGTTTTTAATCATTTTTTGCGGGCAAAAATAGCAGTTTACATTAAGTTTTCGGTTCAACCAAGTAACTGATTTCAAAAAGTGATGTTTAAACGAAACGATGTTGTCAACATTTCGGGCTGATCATGTGCGGAGAAGTAAAAACAAACTTAATTTATTCAATGCCCTTTGAGAAGAAGTGAAGTGCAGTGATAAACCCACCGAAACGCGAACGGCTATTAACGGCTGTTATACTTAGAGCAATGTACCCTTGGACAAAAATATAACCCTACTCAAGCGATATGAGTACATTCAAAATTATGGAAGAAATTTTGCTTCTAAAGAAAGTTATGAACAAATTAGTCAAATGACATGCAGATGACATTTTACAAGCCTGGACAGGAGTGCGGAGGGTGTGGGGTTGACCCGTGGAAGGTCCGAAGCCATATTGACTGCCAACGTGGTACTCCTCCAACTATGTCCTTAACGCAGGAGGCAGAGGTCGAGTGCAGAAACCTGGACGAGATCACTACGGTAGGCGAAGATGGAAGACCAAGGACTTGTCGAAGCACTTTGAGCGGACAGCGACGCTACAAACCATGGCGCAAACCAGCTGACGGAAACGCTAGCGAGGGCTTGCGATGCGACGATGCCGAGGTAGTTAGAGCCAACGAACAGCCAGCGGCCAAGTTACTGATGGAACGAAAATCTTGCCAACCTTCGCGCTACCTGTCTCAGAGCCAGGATACACTTTCAGAGGGCAAGGTTTGTATCGGAGAGTAGAGTTTCTCGAACAAATGTTAGCCGAGTTCGAACAGACGCGTTCGCTGTCCGTCGAAATAGGCTTGATTGTTTGTATTATATATCGGATTCAGATCATTTCTAAGTTTTCATTCAAGTAGCGTATTTTCTGTGGCAATACTAGGTAGTGTCAGACACCTCGCTATAGACGGAAGATGCGCAATGGATGGCAAGATGGATCGATCAGGTGGAAGATGACTTGCGGACCTTCCGTAGACTGCGTGGTTGGCGACGTGTAGCCATGGACCGAGCCGAATGGAGAAGACTCTTATATACCGATACCGCACAGGCCACTTCGGCCTTAGTCTGATTAAATAAAATAATAATGCGCAATGGAATCGTACTGGCCCCATAAGCTCACGAGTCACAACGAAAACACAATAGAGCGATTCCAAGCAACAGCATCAAAATTTAAGAAAATTTTTAATTCATGATTTTCTATTGAGTTGAAACTTTGCACAGTTTTTCAATTTCATCTAAATCGTCATTTTTCGATATCAAATCTTCATATTGAGTCACGACTAACTTTTCAAAAGGGTGTATGTGAAAATGGTTCAAAAATATTTAAAAAGCTGCACAGCAAAAACGGAATGTTCGATTGTTATGATTTTTCAGCAAAGTTAGACAACTAAATGGTGATTTTTAAGAAAATGTGCAAAGTAAAAAAAAAATTTTTGCCTTTAAAATATCATTTTGTCACAAAACTCAAATATCTCAAAACCCTATCTTTTTTTCGAACGTAATTTTTTAGGGAAAACGGTCCATTATATTAGCTATCTACCATAAAATTTGGTGATGGTAAACTAATAAACAAAAAAGTTATGACATTTCAAACATTTCACAATTTTCACATATAGTAAACAAAAAAAAATTTCCGTGTATTTTTTTTTCAAGAATCGCAGTTTGATGCTGATTTTATTGTTAAGGGCCTTGCGTGAGTTAAACAAGTTGTTTGTATGATATTCCATATTTATGTATTCATCGATATTATGTATATTATATGTATAAATAAATAAAAATGAATTAATATTATCCTAAGTATTAAATTAAATGTGGCAGTTACACAATGTTGTTATAGAAACTCTAAGAGTTTTGGGTTTGAATTTTGGTATGGGTTATGATATCATGAAAAAAGAGTTTATTAATACTTATTTTTTCAGAAAAATATATTAAGCTCGTTTAGTGGAATGTATTAAACCGTCTAAGACGAATTAAGTACTGTCCATTTAATTCCACCAGTTAATTTTCGTTATCTTTGCAGATACGTATTTCGACCACAACTGTGTGGTCGTCTTCAGTGTCTTGTACTTGACTCGACTTAAGTACAAGACACTGAAGACGACCACACAGTTGTGGTCGAAATACGTATCTGCAAAGATAACGAAAATTAACTGGTGGAATTAAATGGACAGTACTTAATTCGTCTTAGACGACTTATTTTTTATTTATTTTTATTCAAATTTTTTAAAATATCGAACACTTTTGAATTATTATCAGCACAGTTTGAGTATAGTTTTGCTTTAATTTTATTTTCCGACAATGGAATGAAACAGTGAAATTTTTGGGTTCCTTGGATCGTTTTCGCGTTATTAAATTGCTCGCTGAGCTCTGAAGCCTTTATTTCGTACTCTTCAGTAGTAGTAAAACAAAATGATAATTTGGTTAAATCTTTTTCTTTTCTACGATTTGCCCAATCAAAAAGTTCTTTCGCAGTTTTAATTGGATGCTCACGTTCTTTGGCTAAACTTGCTCTTGTGGCCATGCGCTTTATTGTTCCTCCAATAGCATCACAAGGACCTTTGCCATGTGATGTAGCAAAAAATGCCATTCTGCATCAATTCCGTACATTGATTTAAATTGACATAGGCTCGAAAAATTCTTACGATTTTTGTACTGCGACGCTGCTCCATCAGACATGAAATATATCTTTTTGACTTCTTTATGCTTATCAACGCGTAAAAAGTTAATCATTTTTTCAATGAACAAGTTTACGGATACTGAATCGTGTTCTAAATCTTCGGAAATTATAATAAAACTTAAGTGTTCAATTTGCGTACTTCCATTAAAATAAATAACGAATGGATGAATTGTAGCTTGTTGTACGTTCCAGTGATGGGACTGCACTTCATCTTGCAATACAAAGCTGTAATTTTCAGAAAAATCACAAATGACTAAAAATTCACCATTTTGTAATGTATTTTTCGTATTTTTTAAAAAGCTGGATTGTTCTGTTTTAATGAAATCGTGAAGGATTAAACTTTCTAATTTCAAGCAAAAATATGACACAAACTCATCTACAGGTTTTACAATAGTTTCTATGTCACACCTATCCGTGGTCACCCATTGCTCAAATGATAACTGATCAATATATTTTTCTTCAAACTCAGCGAATAAAGTATTTTCCAATGATGAAGAATCTGGACAATCCGAACAAGATCGTAGATAGCAATTTGATGTTGTATTTTCACACAAAAGACTACCAGTTAACATTTTAATATCCTTTGTTAAATTGATTCTTTTCAAACTATGTAAAATAAGATTAATATTCTCATGGGTTGTGCACACACACACATTATGTGTTCCTGAATTGGAAAGAAGCTTACATTGCCTTGGCCGAAGGCTTGCAAATGAGGAAAAACCTATTTTAATATTATCGTGAATTTCCTTGAAGCGTGTGTACGCTTCTTTCAAAGTCGTCATCATTAATCGATTTGGATTGCTTGACGCTTTCCATCTTTTTACTGATACATAATCATTTTGACCAGGCATAGCTCGACTTACTTCATCATCTTCAAAATATTGAACTACTATTTCTTTTGTCTCATCTGTTAATGCAGTACTAGACCTAGTATTTTTGGTTGAAAGACAGTTATTCTTCAATTGTTTTGCCTCTTTTACTGTATTTCTATTGGTTTTGAACTCATCAATGGCATCCTGAATAGACCACGAACTTGGCAGCATCGACAAAATCAATAATTTTTCTTTCCTTGTCGTGGCGGCATTCGAGAACCTTTCCTTCATATTTATAATTACCTCATCGTAGTCTGTATTTTCCACATCATCAGGTCCTAATTTGAAGAGGTTTCTTCGTACAGCTTCGTTTATTTCACGGTATTTTTTCTCCGGGTAATAAACGTAGTCCATCTTACTCCATTTAATCGGAGTCACTTTTATCCCAGCTATGCCCTCGTTAAAGCGTTCGATGTTGACCTTTTGGATATTCATCTTCCGATTGATTTGTTGAAACAGATTTCGCTGATGGTACGGTGGCAAGGCTCTCAGCACTTAATACTTCTGGTAATTCCTCAGTTGTTGTCGATACATCTGGCAATTCCTCAGTTGCTGTCGTTTTCGAACTTCCTGCGCTCTGCTCAACCGATGATATACAGATTGCTCTTTTGTCAACGTTTAGACGGCAGGACGTGCAAATGCGTAAATTTGTATTCAATGTGGACATTGGAGCATAACCAGTCGCTTTCAGTTTATCTATGGTGCTTTCGGTGAGATTTCGTAACTCTTTTGAACACTTTTTCCATCAAACGGCCTACAACAGTTGAGAAAGCGGCTACTCATGTTGTTCGTAATATTTCAATAAACAAAATCACTTTTAAGTTTTTACTGACTAGTTTGGTGTAATTTGCTTGACTGAAGAAAAATTACTATAAGATCTTTAACAACCTTAGTAGTAATAATTTTTTTGCTTTTTCGTGAGCATTGTCATGGTATGTACCTATCATGCATTTGTTGTTGTTGAAGATACCCGTTTCCTCCCGATCATAAAGTCTATTCTCTAAGAGGTATATTTTTTGCAGGTAAACTATAGACGTACACGTGTATATAAATCTTTGATTTTGCAGCTTTTGTCTTAAAAATAACATTTCTGATATGTTTCTATCAACGTTATTATCAACAGGTTTCAACACTATTAAAAGAATTTTTCGCCAGTCACGTGCAATGAAAATTATGACACTATCAATACTTTTGATCACAACACTGGATCGTGTCTAAGTTTCTTATAGATGCTATGAATAATTAATCAAAATATCATGAAAACAACTTGTTTAAATCACGTCCCTTAACAATAAAATCTGCATCAAACTGCAATTCTCGAAATAACTTACACAGAAAAAATTTTTTTACTAAATGTGAAAATTGTGAAATGTTTGAAATGTCATAACTTTTTGTTTATTAGTTTACCTTCACCAAATTTTTATGGTAGATAGCTAATATAATGGACCGTTTTCCCTAAAAAATTACTTTCGAAAAAGATAGGGTTTTGAGATATTTGAGTTTTTGTGACAAAATGATATTTTCAAAGGCAAAAAAATTTTTTTACTGTGCACATTTTCTTAAGAATCACCATTTAGTTGTCTAACTTTGCTGAAAAATCATAACAATCGAACATTCCGTTTTTGCTGTGCAGCTTTTTAAATATTTTTGAACCATTTTCACATACACCCTTTTGAAAAGTTAGTCGTGACTCAATATGAAGATTTGATATCGAAAAATGACGATTTAGATGAAATTGAAAAACTGTGCAGAGTTTCAAATATTTTCGAAATGGTCGCTCAGGATCGACTGACATGCCCCCGTGGAATGCCTCAATAGTAGGGTTCCCTATACTCCATTGCAGGTTACTGACTGATACTTCTACCAGCTGTTACAGCTCCCCCTATTCATCAACAGGTTATAGGCCCAGGAATGGTTCCAGGTGTCGATAATCTAGTCCCAAAGACTTTATCAAAGACCAACTAATTAGGTTACTAATCTTTGACGTAATCGCAGTACGGGATCCAGGAATCGGTTGTATAAGAGGCGTGGATCATGGGATCATGGATTGACTGCGTTAATCATGGGTAGCGTCGCACCGAATTTATCAGGACAAAAAGTCTGCAAAAGTCTAAGAAGAGCTTTAATCCAAAACATTCAGAAGCTGGTCAGCAGAAGTCCTGAAGGAACTTGGACCAAAACATAAACATAGGGGACGAAGAGCTCAGGATGACTAGCTCGGTGTTAGGAGGGCCGAGAAGATTAACGAGGCGTGCACAAATGATAATTAAATTACGCGTAAAATAGAATCGCAAAATAAAATAAAATAGAAAAGCAAATATAAACTTTATTTGATTTATGAAAACTATTTTCACATCAATCAATAAATTAAATCAATTTTGATTTAAAATTAAAACTTTTTTTTGCGTCCTTTTTTATGCTTCAAATAGGGTAAGGGAGGTATTTTGGACCTAGAGGGCTAGAGGGTAAACATCAAGACAGCCGCCTAATTGTCTACCATTCTCAATCTGTTTCTGCAATCCTTCTTCCATCGCCAATGTTACCAGATATTGGATGCAGAAACTTTTATCTTTTTCCATTTCATGCTCCGTTTGTTTGAAATATCCAGCAATCATCTCGATACATCTTGTTCCAAACAACACGGATTTTGGACCAACATCTATACAAGATCCAAAATAATAGAGCAGAAAAGTGGCATAAAAATAAATTTGGAACTGAAATTTAGACCACTGGTGCAAGGCATTTTTTTGTTCGTTGATCTAAAGTTTGGTTCAAAACATATTGAAATTAAATGCGTCTGTTCGCGCTTTGTCATAACATTTGAACCTTTTTTCGTGCATTACAACAATGTAGAAAACCTTGATTTTTTGATGAAAATTTCATTTTACGAATGTGGTTTTTCATCTGTCAAAAACGATTTTAAACCTGGTTCGAAATTGGAACACTAATGCGAGCTCAATTTTTTTACATTGGTCCAAATCGACGATTTGTATCACTGGTGAAGTTGCTCTGAGCGCAAATTCCTCTTGGTGGTCCAAAATAAGAGCCCTCTTAAGGGTGATCAGAAATACATCCTTTACCCTATGTGCATCAAAATAAATGTAAATTTACAAAATATTTCAGGCGACTCATCGTTGTAGACGGAAGATAAGCAGGAACTATACACCAGTTAGATGTATCTGCTCTTTTGTAATATCAAGGAATATTGTTAGCTAGCGATATATTGTAGATACTTGTTGTTTAAATATAAGAGAGCTGCAGTTGCTGGCAGAAGTATCAGTCAGTAGACCGCCATAGGGTAAAGAAAACTCTAGTCTAGTGTTTTCTTTGTGAGGGAGTTCCCCTTGGCGTTGGGCGTTCAATGCAAATAAAAATTGAGAGCATACACACTATTAGTAAGCCTGAAGTAAAAAAAGATTTTTTGCCTGACTGGGATTTCAAAAATAATATCCCGGGAATCGGGAAATCCCGAATTTTCATAAATCCCGGGATGTCCCGGGATGAAAACTCTAGCTGTGGCGAAAGGTTTGAAGATGAAGAAAGCTCCGGGTCCGGATGTAATTTCAAATGTGGCTCTAAAATCCGAGATTTTGGCGTTTCCGGACTTGTTCAGGATGGTGCTGCAGAAGTGTTTAGTAGATGGTAACTTTCCGGATGCGTGGGAGATCTAGAAACTGGTGCTGCTACCGAAACCTGGAAAAACATCACGGACACCGGTTGACTCTCGTCCGACAGCCTACTTTGATTTCGCCGAATTGCGGAAGCAATGAAAGACTCCGGTCGAAGGAGACTCCGGTCGAAGGAGACTTGTCTTTTTGGAGATGGGCTGGTTCTCCAACTTAAGGCTAGGCCGGATAACTGATGCCTGCACCTGCCGACGTGTCCTGAAACTAATTTTCCTAGCATTCTGGGTTCTTCCATCTCTAGTTATCAGGGATTGAATCCTAGAGAGAAAGAGCAAGTCTCTCACTTATCATCTCTGTATACATATTGTTTCGCAAGCTGTCATGATAGAGAACTGATTCGGGATGTTGTACCCCATGATACATTTTTTTTAGAAAGCTCCAAATGTGGGAAGCACTGGCTCTGATGATACATTCCAACTTGTTTTACACAGCTGTGCAGTAACCAACAAGAAAGGAGCAAGAACAAAGCAAAAATCACTATTTTTCTGTGGGAGCTGCCTATCCGATTCTGTTTTTTTCGCACTTGTATACAAGTTTGATAATTTTGTTATCGAGGCTTGTTATAATTCGGAACAGTTTTTGGCTCTTTTTTATCGTTGTTCGTTATCTAATGAGATCGATTTTTGCAAACCCAGCTAATTATTCTGGGGGTATTTCTTCCTCAGGAGTTCTGAGGACTTACCGCTTCAAGAATTATGGGGAATTATTTCGCCAAAAAATATAAAGAACCGCAGCCTAACCTTACCACCATCAACCCAGGTATTCCTTTTTCTCGAATTCTCTGGGAATCTTCCCCCCGAAAAAAAAAATTTTCATGAATTCTGGGAACTCGTTATACAAGAACTGTGGAATATTCTTGCTTTAGGATTTTTGGAAAATTTCTCCTTCAGAAACTCTGGGAAATTCCTCCATCAAGAATTCCTTCTACAGAAATTCTCCGGAATACTCATTTAGAAATTTGGGAGAATTGCCCCTCCAAAAGTTCAAGGCAATTTCTTTCATACAAATTTTGGGGGATCCCTCTAAAAAAATCCTGAAAACAATGAAGTGATTTCCACGTATCGGACATAAGAGCTTGATTGACGCACTAGCAAGTTCGAATTGCACGCAAGTACGTGAATAAACAATGATTATATTAGACATGCAAATCTAGGAGCTTGAATAGGGATGAAGCATTGGCAAACCATAGAGCAAACTTATAGAGAATAATAAATCTTAAAATGTTATTTTGGATACGATACACTGATATATCGATTTACATCGTAATATTGATGCTTAGATTTGATTATTATATCCTACCAAAATAGATATTCTTTAATATCAATAGAATAAGAATTGAGCAAAATTGACTCATATTCTATGAAACTAGAGCCAACAATTCAGCCATTTGAATGAAAAACGGACGCGAAATTCGTATATTATTGTAATACGAAGCCTAACTGCTTTATAATAGATCGTATAACCCTACATAGAAATTCGTTACGTTTACGTTTACCAATAGAAATGGAAGATTATTCTTTCACGTACATTTGGATGTCATGAAACGGTTGAAACGTATTAAAACATAGTTGAAAGAAATAAATCCTCAGAAGACTAAGCGAACCAGATTTACTTTGAACACTATAACATATCCCCAGTGTATCCGCTTTCACTAGATTTCAATGTCAATGCAAAACATGTTCCTTGAGCTATATGAACCGGAGATTGAAGTTGGTAGGTAAGTCCAAACCTACCAGTGAAAGTATGAAGGAGCAAAATCCTTTTTTTACGACGTCGTAACCGACTGGCACGGTGTGCTCTGCCAATACGTGCACCAATGTTAATACCGTAACTATGTGCGTATGTTTGTCGATTCGCAAAATGCCGAACCCAAAAGAAATTGAGACCGTTCGACCGAAATTGCAAAGGCTTCATTTTTATCAATCTTTAATACTCTTCAAGTCACAGGCAGGCAAAACCTCTCTTCCTATCATCGGCCGGTCAGGCAGAAACGAAACTCTGTTAGAGTTGATTTTATGGGGTCTTTTTATGGGACTCAATTCTGACGCTCCTGATCCCAGCACTGTAATTTGGCACCAATTTTCAATTTAGTTTATGGACTTTTCACTGCCATAAAACTATGAAATAAACAAAACCAAAGATGAGCTCAGGAGGTACTTAATTGGAATCGATGGGGAAAGTAAATCCTGACTCACCATAAACTCTAATGGTTTTGTTTGCCTTGCCGAAGGCGTTCGATGATATGCACATGTAACTGCCGGCGTCGGCGGTGCTGAAGCGCTGGATCCGGAGAGTGGCCCGGCCCGAGTACAGGTTGGTGTACTGTTCACGGATTTCCATGTGCTCGTTGGTCAGCATGATTTCCTGCCGGTGATCGGAACCACTTTTGCTGCCAGCACTACCGCCGCCGCCGCCGCTGGAAACCTTGGTCCAATAGTTGACCGATCGGGGAAACGACTCGACCGCGCACTCCAGCTCGATGTCCGAGTCCTCGTAGACGCCGAGCAGGGTTTTGCCCGTGGTGACGTTCGGGGCGACTGGAATGAAAAGCGCAAGAAAATCATAATCGTTAAATACAAAACAATAAAAAAAATACTTAAAAAACTTTCTTAAGGATTGGCAAATAGAGTTTAGCTTTTGAATTTGGAAATTTCTTTGGTGTCAACGAAAATGAGTGACATTTACAATGTGAATGTGAAAACAAATGTGTAAGTGAAATTCTGCGATTGACCAGAACTTGCGCAAGTGTACACAGAAACCGACTGAAGCGATGGAATTAACTTTCCATCCTCAATGTACAAGTTTCGGAAGCACAATACATTTATCAAGTCAATATCGGCACGCCGGCTACATCCTACGCGCGGCCAAAAGCCACAATTAAGGTTCATACTCACAGTTCACGTTGAGATAGACTCGCTTGCTGACGGCCGGCGGGACCTCGTTCGACGCGATGCACAGGTAGGCGCCCATCTGTCTCCTATCTACGGTTGATAAATTTAGAAAATTGCCGATATGGGTATCAACTGGTGGGTGGGATGGATCGGTTCCAAGTTCCGGGTTTCGGGTTTCAAGTTCCAGCATCACGGAGCGGCAGCGTAACAAGGGCAGGGAAAGAGTAGAAATTTGAGTTAATAAAATTCAGCAAGATGAATTGTTCAGCGTCGGATGCCAGGAAATTGCTCCATAAATTACCCGAGCGCACGCCAGCAGGGGAGTTGTAGGGAGTACGCTTTTATGGGTGGCGATGGCGACCCAGTCGAGTCAAACGCTAACTGTAACATACGAACATAATAAACTGTGACAAAATATGACTGGGTCGGGGCTTTTTTGGGTATGCTGACAGTGCTGGGCTGCGACCCACTGCCGGCCCCAACCTACTCGTGAGCGACTGAATATTCCACCTTCACAAAAAGTAATGAAACCAGCGAGTTTGTGCCCCAGGCCTCGTGACACTCGATACGTCAACAGGACCCCCAACAGAATGGTTGATGAATATTTTTTCACTTGATCTGGCCACTTGTTGCCGGCACTGGCGGTCAATTATGCGGCAATGTACGCATAGTTATTTTTATAGGAAATTAATCTCCGGGATGATGGTGTCATGTCGTAATGATTACTTCAGACAGACAGGGTGCTCCGCGCCGAGAGCGATTTTATGAGGGTTATTAAATTCTACGAGGGCAAGTCTGGTGACTTTAATAATACGACGTATATAAGCCGAATCTACCGACGAAGCAATGGCAATGAAATATTGATCCAATTTAATGTAGTCTTTATATACTTGGCTGGAACGAACAATCATCTTCAGCTGATTATGTTCGGCATCTCCAAGGAGCCACTCTTGAAGAACGAAAGGCTGATAAGTTTTTGTTGAAAAAGTAGATACTTTAAGGAGCCATTATTTTAAGGATTGAATCTTCGAACGCTGGTTTGTTTGGACACATACAGTCGATCGCGGTGATCCTTTTAAGAAATACTTCGTATCATCTGGGGCAATTTTACATTCGGGAATCAATACATTCAGTAAAAATGATTTTCATGTTCGGAAAAATTGAATCTAGGGAAATTAATTATTGAGAAATTCTCGTAAGATCTTCCGGAGGTCTAATAATAAACCCTAGAGTTAACCAATGAGAAAGTTTTGTTTCATAATTTACCTTTCCCGTCAAGAAGTTTTATTCGTTCAATCGATTCTTTGATATATTTAAGATCAACTTTCCCTAAGATCTAGCGTGACCATACGTACCGTATTCAACGGCACAGTACCGTTTTTCAGGCTTCAGACCGTTTGTGTGGCCTCGTACCATCGGTAAAGGACCAGCCGAATACGTTAGGAAATTGTCGGGGACAAAACAGTACTTATGTGTCGTCCGTAACAAATCAGGGAAAAACTGGTTGCTTTGCAAACGTGTTGTAAGTCATAGCCTACTGACGCCGAACTCAAATTATGATGCATTGGCGCGATTGCGTATGGAGAGTCACGTGAGACGTAAGATAAAAGATTTTTTAGTTACCAGATAAAGATTGTCGCTGTCGTCGCTGTCCGGAACATCTTTTGCTGACGAGGATAGGGGATCTAAATGTCAATGAAGGAAAATACATACGATTTGACAGTTAGCATACCACACATCAACCGTCTAAGACGAATTAAGTACTGTCCATTTAATTCCACCAGTTAATTTTCGTTATCTTTGCAGATACGTATTTCGACCACAACTGTGTGGTCGTCTTCAGTGTCTTGTACTTGACTCGACTTAGACAAGACACTGGAGACGACCACACAATTGTGGTCGAAATACGTATCTGCAAAGATAACGAAAATTAACTGGTGGAATTAAACGGACAGTACTTAATTCGTCTTAGACGGTTGAATACATTCCACTAAAAGAGCAGTATATATTTTTCTGATACCACACATGTTTCGGACATCAGAACAAAGGGAACCGAAGCGACAATCTTTATCTGGTATCTGGTAAGATTGATAAAATAGATATCGGCAATGGATATTATGCATATTACACACTGCCAAACGAGAATTCAAAGAACTATATATTCTTTGCACACAATATTGTATATACTGTCCTGCCATAATCTAATAAATCCCTAATTTGTCCCGTTTTTCATTGATGTTTTAACAGTTTCAAAACAAACCATTAATTACGTAACGTTTTTTTTCCTCTTTGTTTAGGTGTTTTTTAAATCTTAAAATTAAGTGCAACATCATGAAGGAAGGGAATCAGAGGGATTCCCTTCGAATTACGTAACGTGAAAATTGGTCATTTTCAACCCTCTCGCCAACCCATGTCATACTTTGTATGGAGTACCTGAAAATTTTGTATGGATCGTCACACTTCAGGAACACCCCCATCTAAACGTTTCGAAATTAACGATGGATGCCCCCTAAAGCAATAGGAAGTACGACGAACTTAGAAGAAACTCAACAAAAACATGTTGATGTTAGATGATATTTCGGGACACCCATAAATATATACTTTCTATGTTTCTTCACTCTCTTTGTCTTCATGGCTTTCACAGTTAACGGACACAATAATGTGGTAAAATTGAAATTATAGATTTGCTTTTCACCACTTGTATTTCAATAGAAGTTCCGTTTGAAAGTGTTTATTCAGGAAGCATTAATCATTGACCAATTCCATTCGCGGACTAAACGGAGCCATAAATTTGGTGGATAAGCGCTTTCTAAAATAACAGAGCGAGGTATATATTTTAAAGTCTTAATTTGATTAATTTTCGATTCATTTTTTCTAAATCTTTTGAAATTGCTATTTCATATTCTGTCATATTTGTTTATTTGTTTATTTATTAAAATTTTTCATCTGACCCAAAGTCTAAATGAATGACATAATATTAAATTACAATTATTGCAATACTAAATTAACACTGAATTGCACAGCTTGTTCGAAAATCTATTAGACGCCTCACCAAACAAACAAACTCAAACAAGGACTCCGCCTGCGTAAACATTCGGAGGCATGTTGCAACCGGCTCGTGATATCCAAATGACGTTCTGTGGAATCTAGGTTGTAGCAGATTCGTGGTACGCGACAGCCTTGGAGGTGTACGGAAATCCAAAAGTGACAGTAGATGCGGTGAGTCAGTTTCTCCAGTTAGAAGCTTCCCAACAAACAACGCTTGCTGGATCTTCCTTCGTCATTGTAACGTGTCCAGCCCTAGAAGTCTACACCGATCCGGATACGGAGGAAGATTTGAAGAATCTCGCCAGGGCAAGTTTCGCAGGGCTAGTCGAATAAATCGCTTCTGTATGCGTTCAATCCTTAAACACCATGAAACCTGGTATGGGGCCCAAACAATCGAAGCTGTTTCCAATATGGGTCGAACCAAGGCACAGTAGAGTGATTTCAGGCAATATGGGTCTGTAAAGTCTTTGGCAATCTTGGCGATAAAACCCAGCTGACGAGTGGCTTTAGAGATAACAGCCGAGCGATGTTCGTCGAACGAAAATTTAGCATCTAGCATAACACCTAAGTCCTTTACTTGTTGTACCCTGGTCAGCGATACTCCGTTAATGCAATAGTCGAAAACAATTGGTGATGCAATGCGATGGAACGTTATCACCACACATTTAGGGACACTAACAATCAGCTTGTTATTGCTGCACCACACGATGAATACATTGAGCAGCGCTTGGAGGCGTTCACAGTCTTCAATTGAACGTACAATAAAAAACAGCTTCAAGTCGTCTGCATATACTAGCTTACAACCACCTCGCAGTAGCAACGTCACGTCGTTGAAGAACAATGTGAACAAGAGAGGACCGAGATTGCTACCTTGCGGGACCCCAGACGTATTAGAAAAAGTCGAAAAACAGGAGCCAATTTTCACACGCAATGCTCTGCCAGTTAGATACGAATTCAGCCAGGACAATAGTTGTACGGAGAATCCAAGTCGAGATAATTTACAAAGAAGTATACGGTGGTCAATTTTATCAAAGGCAGCTTTCAGGTCCGTGTAGACGACATCGATCTGCGCTTTTTCCTCGAACTGTGTTCATTTCTGAGGTTATCGTAAACGTATTAAGGTCAACTGCATTCATCGGAACGTTTAGAGCCGCTAACTCAGCTTCTTGTGCAGAGGCTACGTCGGTCGAGAAAACTGATGAAAAATGCTTGGCGAACAACTTACAAGACATTGCAGCTGAACTAGATTCCGTTTCATCTAGGTAAACGGTTGATGGGACAGATTCAGACTTTCTCTTGGAATTTACAAAACTCCAAAATCCTTTAGGGTTTCTTCTTAAGTTTGACTGAACTCGTAACACATGCGATTTGTACAAAGATGCGTTCAGATGGCGGTATGCATTACTGGCTCGATGAAAGCAACGTACTGTCTCCGGGGTACGTAAGTTTCGAAGCTTACGTTGCTGTGCATTACGTGTGCGTTTCAGTTCCTTTAATTCACGGGTGCTCCAAGCAGGTGACGCTGCAGGTCGTTTATGCGGTACATTAGAGTGCAGCCACGACACGATTTCTGCACAAAACGTCTCTGCCATTTCGTCCACACTATTCGATGAGAGACTTTCCGTCCAGTTAACAGTCATCAGATAGTATGCAACGCCGTGAAATCAGTTTTACGGAAGTTTAGTGAGACATCCGGCGGTGCATGTAACGAATCATTGTTATTGAATCATTGGAATTGAAATTTCAAGCGATGGATGATGAGAGTCCAGTGGAAGCAAAGGAGCGGTGCAGCAATCTACAACAGCAGGGCACTCGAACGAACAGAAGCACAAATCCAGTGTACGGCCAAGCAAGGCGGTCGCGCTGCAGCAAGGTACCCGGCAGAACGTGGAACGTTATAGACGGAAGCGGAGACAGCAGACCCGCCTTTTTCAGGAGAAGAAACGCCGCCTGAAAGAAGCGGAGTGCGAGGAGATGGAACAGCTGTGCCGTTCTCAAGAAACACGCAAGTTCTACCAGAAGCTCAACGCATCCCGCAAAGGCTTCGTGCCGCGAGCCGAAATGTGCCGGGATAAGGATGGGAGCATCTTGACGGACGAACGTGTGGTGATCGAAAGGTGGAAGCAGCACTACGAGGAACATTTGAATGGCGCTGAGAGTACAGGCAGTGAAAGTCAAGGCAACGGAGGAGATGACTACGTCAGTTCAGCGGACGATGGAAGCCAACCAGCTCCCACCTTGAGGGAAGTTAAGGATGCCATCCAACAGCTAAAGACCAATAAAGCATCTGGTAAGGATGGTATCGGAGCTGAGCTCATCAAGATGGGCCCGGAAAAGCTAGCCACTTGCCTGCACAAATTGATAGTCAGAATCTGGGAAACTGAACAGCTACCGGAGGAGTGGAAGGAAGGGCTTATATGCCCCATCCACAAGAAAGGCGACAAGCTGGAGTGTGGGAACTTTCGAGCGATCACCATCCTTAATGCCGCCTACAAAGTGATATCCCAGATCATCTTCCGTCGTCTGTCACCATTAGTGAACGCGTTCGTGGGAAGTTATCAAGCCGGCTTCGTTGACGGCCGCTCGACAACGGACCAGATCTTTACTGTACGGCAAATCCTTCAAAAATGCCGTGAATACCAGGTCCCAACGCATCATCCGTTCGTTGATTTCAAGGCGCCATACGACAGTATAGACCGCGTAGAGCTATGGAAAATTATGGACGAGAACAGCTTCCCTGGGAAGCTTACCAGACTGATCAAAGCAACGGTGGATGGTGTGCAAAACTGTGTGAAGATTTCGGGCGAACACTCCAGTTCGTTCGAATCACGCCGGGGATTAAGACAAGGTGATGGACTTTCGTGCCTGTTGTTCAACATTGCGCTAGAAGGTGTCATGCGGAGAGCCGGGGTACGATTTTCAACAGATCCAGTCAATTTATTTGCTTCGCGGATGACATGGACATTGTCGGCCGAACATTTGCAAAGGTGGCAGAACTGTACACCCGCCTGAACGCGGAACAACAAAAGTTGGACTGGTGGTGAATGCGTCAAAGACAAAGTACATGCTTGTGGGTGGAACCGAGCGCGAAAGAGCCCGCCTGGGAAGCAGCGTTACGATAGACGGGGATACCTTCGAGGTGGTCGAGGAATTCGTCTACCTCGGATCCTTGCTAACGGCTGATAACAATGTCAGTCGTGAAATACGAAGGCGCATCATATGTGGAAGTCGGGCCTACTACGGGCTCCAGAAGAAACTACGGTCAAAAAAGATTCCCCACCGCACCAAATGTGTCATGTACAAGACGCTAATAAGACCGGTTGTCCTCTACGGACATGAAACATGGACAATGCTCGAGGAGGACTTGCAAGCACTCGGAGTATTCGAGAGACGGGTGCTTATGACCATCTTTGGCGGTGTGCAAGAAAACGGTGTGTGGCAACGAAGAATGAACCATGAGCTCGCCCAGCTCTACGGCGAACCCAGTATCCAGAAGGTAGCTAAAGCCGGACGGGTACGATGGGCAGGGCATGTTTCAAGAATGCCGGACAGCAACCCTGCAAAGATCGCTTCCATCGCTTCCGATCCGGCAGGTACGAGACGACGTGGAGCGCAGCGAGTGAGATGGGCACACCAGATACAGAACGACTTGGCGAGCGTGGGGCGTATTCGAGTATGGAGATTGGAGAGATGCGGCCTCAAACCGTGTATTGTGGCGTCAAATTGTTGATTCAGTGTTATCTGTTTAGATCTAGGCTAAATAAATGAAATGAACGATTTAATTATTTTTCATCAGACTTAAGCAGGGATTGAACTTATCATTTTATTATCATTTAGTATTCAGCAAATAACTCATTCCAGAGGTGGAATTCCGAAAAGTGTTGTATGGCGGACTTCTAGTGCTGATTCCCCTCTACAACTTGCTCTTTGTTTAATATTCACCGCAAGAAATGCTAGTATTATTTTATATACTAAATGATAGTAACACTTATTATCATTTAGTATATTGAGTGTTCCTAGCGTTTCACGCTGATAATATTAGACATAGAGCAATGTACCCTTAGACAAAGTTGTAGAGGGGAATCAGCGCTAGAAGTCTGCCATACAACACTTTTCAGAATTCCGCCTCTGGAATGAGTTATTGGCTAAATACTAAATGATAATGAAATGATAAGTTCAATCCCTGGACTGAAGATAACTTAAACTTACATGACACGGAAGTTTTTCGAGACGCAAATGTTTGAGACTCAGTATGCTGAATACATCACAGATTCCTCGAAGGGATGTTAGAAAATCATTGAGTTACAGCGATGAAATGCTGCGTTATGATGGTCACTTTGTACAAACATCCGAATATTTCAATTTGATTGATGCTTAGGAATAAAATAAGCGCCAGCTGCGGTTTGCATGAAATGGATTGGAATTTGTTTTGACAGCCACGTTCTCGCACAACAAGGTTTCCGTTAGATGCATGTAAAATTAAGTCATATTGAATGGAAATATCAACGATTTTATCGTTTACATCACAGAAATTGAAAATTTTGATCTGGTACACATTCTGTTACCAAATTTTACATTTAGTGAGGATTTCCGTCGTGGCAAATTTTCAGAATATTTGACTGTGCACCCCATGACTCGCTCCGTTCAATTCAGCGACTGTTGTATTTCGTGAATTAATTTTGGCATTGGAAAAGGATCCGCATCGAAAGGCAGGTGAAAGACATTGTGACTAGAGCTAAACGAGAAGAAGAACGATTTTTTTCTAGTTTTTTCAGTCAACTGTATGTTGATCTTCGGACATAGTACGCTAAATTTTTAATTAAAGCAGTGGCGTAGCCACGGGGGTGGTTTTGGACATAAAACCCCCCCCAGAGACAAAATTTCTAGAAGAAATTTTTTTTTCCAAAAAAAAAATTGTTCTGAAAACCCCCCCCAGACCAATTTTCTGGCTATGCCACTGAACTAAAGTATAACGTACAGAAATGCATTCCACGAAATTAATTTTACTCCTTATTACAGATTGGAGAAACAATTATTTGATTACTCGACTGATGCGATTATTACTTCGTTCAGAATTACACGATTACTTACATTATCTCGTCACCAGCAAACAGCCACTTCACGCGAACCTCTACCAGCACTTCGCCTTTTTTCCACTGTACTGCTCGTGATTTTTTTAAATGCACATGATGCGCCATTTTGTTTTTGCTAATTTTCTTCATTACTGTGCGTTTTTGATTTTTATGTGCAATAATTAATGATAGGGGCACTCCTTAGCCGTGCGGTAAGACGCGCGGCTACAAAGCAAAACCATGCTGAGGGTGGCTGGGTTCGATTCCCGGTGCCGGTCTAGGCAATTTTCGAATTGGAAATTGTCTCGACTTCCCTGGGCATAAAAGTATCATCGTGTTAGCCTCATGATATACGAATGCAAAAATGGTAACTTGACTTAGAAACCTCGCAGTTAATAACTGTGGAAGTGCTTAATGAACACTAAGCTGCGAGGCGGCTCTGTCCCCCAGTGTGGGGATGTAATGCCAATAAGAAGAAGAACTAATGATTATTAGCTAAACGTAGATATAAATTGTAAATAAATTTACTTTAGCTTCCATCTGCATCGTTATTACGATACAAAGTAAGCAAATGAAGTTTGAATGCGGGACTTACAATCGATAGTCAGTAGATTATTTTCTATATTTTTGATGCAAATAAACATAATTTAAAGATGATTTGATTGTACATATGAATTGAATGACAGTGAACTTGAAATTTGTTTAAAAAGAAACCTCGCATATTTATCATTACATGGTGGTATAATTGAGTTACAGAAAATAGTAAATTAGAATTTATTACTCGAGGTTTTAGGTAAAATGCGCCTCCTATAGAATTTAATTCAGGACTACTTTATTACTTCACTATTTACACCATTATACATTACAGTTCATTATACAAAGTTCATCATACATTTTTTTTCAAACAAAGTGCTTCATAAAGAATTACTCATACAAAGCTTTGCAATCAAATTGATCATTCAAAGTTCTCCAGACATAATTTTTATATGAACAACTTCGTATGAAAAACTTTGTATGGAATATTTTGTATGAAGGGTTTACATTTCCATACAAACCTCTTTATACAACGTTCTTTACACAAAATTCATCATTCATAGTTCTTTATACAAATTTCTTCATACAAAGTTCTTCATACACCTTATTTTATTCTAAATTCTCATAAAAAGTCCTTCGCACAAAATGTTTCATACAAAGTTCTTCAGACATGCTCAAGACAAATTTAATCAATCTTATTTCTTTTTTGTATTTTTGTGGAATATTTTTTAAATTTTTTATTGCTCTCTATTGACTCTTTCGTGGAAAGTTTTAAATTTTGTATAGAAAAAATATTTATTTTGTGGAAAATTTTGTTATTGTTATTGCTAATATTGGTTTATTTAAAGAAATGTTGTGTTTTTTCAATGGAACATTTTGATTCCTTTATGCAATTTTCGCCTTATTTATTTCTGTTTTGTGGAAAATTCTAAATGATGAAATGTTTATGTTTATGAAATTTTTGCCTTATTCGTGGAGAATTTATATTTATTTGTTGCTTGGTTGCTTTGGTCGATTGCCATTTATCCGTAAATGTTGGAGAAATGCCTCCGAGAAGAACAATTTGTCAGTCGGCATCGGGCAGCCGTGTTGGAAATATACGTTTCCCAAAACGCCACCGTTTGTTTGGGCTGCACCTCCGGCGATTGACAAAAACTTGATGTAAACCGTAAACAATTTAAACCTATCAAATCAATGGGATCACAAAATTCATATTAAATCATGAAATCAGCCTTCCATTAAGGTATGTATCGCAGAACATTGTAGTGTTTTAGCCCTTTTATATAACAAATAATGTTACTCAAATTGAAATTCAATGTTACTATTTTTTGTCGTTTTTTTTACGTATATTCGCATTCAAATGCTTTTGAATTTCCAATTCTTTTCTGTAAAAATTTGTAAAATTCTGTGAAATGGATAGATTGATTATACGAGCTATGAGATTAAGAACCGGAACAGCCCAGCAACATTGACAACCATTCACACATTCGCATTCATTTTCACGAGCATCGTTGCTCGAAATCCAAATCCGACGCTAACCCTTTTACCAATAGCACAGAAAAAGGAAACTTCAAAGGAACCACCCGTCTAACACTTGACCAGGTAACAGCTTCCTAAATAATTGAAAGCGTATTCAATCCCAGCGCCTTCGTGCTGCAGATAATCGGCTTTCGAGATCTTGGTCGATTACCGCAAAACAATACCGACGTAAACGAGCACATGTAGAAGTTATTCAGTTCATAGGCCGGCACTAAGCCCAGCCTATAATCACCTTAGCAGCGAAAATGAGCGATTATTCCTTGCTGATCCCCGGGAGGAAATCTCCCACCCACCCAATAACCTGCCTGGCCTCGCTGGACCGTGGACTGGAACACGTGAGCCGACAAAAAAAGACTCATCCTCTGCCGCCGTATAGCTAAAAGTCACACGCAGGCGGATCCGGGAAGCAGCAGCCTCATGATGAACCGGCATTCATTAATCAATCGCCTCTGTTTCTGAACGGAAGCAACGATTACAGACTGTCCGACCGACCCGCCTCGAGGAGGAGCATGACAACAGACGCACAACTAGTGGTTTTTGACGAATCTCTACATAGCAAAGGAGACTGTAATGACGGTTTTTAAATCTCAAAAACATCGTAGAAAATATAACGTCAACCAGAGACGAGCATCCTTCATGTAATGTAATTTGTTTTAATCATCATCAATGGAGAAGGAATAACACTGAACAATTTACAACATTGCACCAAGTTGATGAGTTCTGCCCCACTCTCCCCCTACTAATACGAAGTCGGAAAGGATGTGTGGACGGAAGCTGGTGTTCACGCACAATGGAAAAAGTGTGTATGAAATGTCCGATTCCGATTTTGGAGCTGGAAGACATTCCGATTCAAACCAAGTAACGAACATATCTAAATACGTTTTTGGATTGATGTCACTTTGATTTATAATGAGTGAACTAATTGGGTCTCCAGTAGCCTTGCCTTGCGAGATGGCGAGCAAGATTTTTTTATGTACAGGTTATCCGACTTCGTCAGTAGATGGGAATAACCAGCGCGGAGGGGAAACATACATTTTCAGTGCAAAACGTAAACAAACGAGCATAAATTCCATACAAAAATCCAAGATGGCTGAGTTGGGGATATTCACAAGTCGGATAACCTGTACATAAAAAAATCTTGATGGCGAGTACGATTCTCAGTCCGATCTAGGTAGTTTTCGGGTGGGAAACATTCTCTACTCCCAGGGCATAGTGTATCCATTGTACTTGCCACACAAGATACATACTTATGCAATGACGGGCATAGAAAAGCTTCAATTATTAACAGAAAATGCTAATAGAATACTGTTGTTGTTGAGTTGAAGTTGAGTTGAGTTGAAATTGAAAAGCAGGCCAAGTTCCAGTTGGTATGTATAGCCATTGAAGAAGAAGAAAAAGAAGATGCCGTGTGGCACCTCTTTCTTAATGATTTGCCATCAAATAGATGGTAGTGCACTTGAAATCAAATCTCAACTATATTGTAAGCCGCAAGCTGCCCTCGGGGAACCCGTAGAAAGGGACACTTCCGGCTTTACACCAAAACATGCCGTGCGACAACTCTTTCTTCGTGATTTTAATCAAATAGATGGTTCTGCACTTGAAATCGATAAACGACCACATTGATCACTCTTGGAACCTATGAAGTGCTCCCGAGAAACCCATAAAAGAGGACAATTGCGCTCTTACATCAAAACATGTGATCAGCAATTATTTCCTCATGATTTTCCATTAAATATATGATTAAGTGTTCAAAATGGTGGTAGATCATTTGGCATAAAGCCGTTTGGCATTTATTATTCATGACAAACAACCATTTCTATTAAACAGCATTTGCGGCCAAATGTTCTAGTCGGTTAAATGACTTTTTCCGCCAAACGACCATTTCAGCCATATGGCATTTTCAACCGAATAAACTGTTTGGGTAAACAACTTTTTCGGTCGAGTTAACAATTCGGCTGAATGACCCCTTCCGTCAAATGTCATTGTTGGTCAACCCATTTTCGACCTTATACCGTTTCGGACAAACATTCGGCCTAATGGAATTTGGCTAGATGACTTTTGGCCTAACCTGTTATTCGAATAAATGGCTTTTCGTCGAATGACTTTCGGCCAAACGACAGGTAGGGCCATTTGGCCGACAGACACAAGACCGAAAGGTGTTTAGCCGAATATGTCATTTGGCCAAAACTTACCTGGCCGAAAATGTCGTTCGGCAGACTGACTAGTTGGCTGAAAAAGTCGATTGGCCCAAAAATTGTTTGAGTTTAATGATCGTTTGGCAGAAAGGCCTTGTTATTTGGCCAAACGGGTGGATATTTTTGATTATATTACCCGTTCAGTAATCAACATGTGGCCGTTGGACCAAATGCCATTTTCGACTAAATGGCCCATTCTGTCAAACAACCATTTCAGCCGAACGACATTTCAAGACAAAATGTTCAAAAATCCGTTTGCAGTTGAAATCCATTTTTTTATAATGTCCACGCTTTTAACGATATCCCGCGGGAAATCTATATATTTTGTGAAAATTTCGAAAAATACCCCGTGAGACTTCTTTCAAGAGGCTCGGGAGCCTCCTTTCAAGAGGCCCGGAAGCCTCCTTTCAAGAGGCCCGGAAGCCTCCTTTCAAGAGGCCCGGAAGCCTCCTTTCAAGAGGCCCGGAAGCCTCCTTTCAAGAGGCCCGGAAGCCTCCTTTCAAGAGGCCCGGAAGCCTCCTTTCAAGAGGCCCGGAAGCCTCCTTTCAAGAGGCCCGGAAGCCTCCTTTCAAGAGGCTCGGAAGCCTCCTTTCAAGAGGCTCAGGCCTCCTTTCAAGAGGCCCCAGCCTCCTTTCAAGAGGCCAGGAAGCCTTCTTTCAAGAGGCCCGGAAGCCTCCTTTCAAGAGGCTGGAAGCCTCTTTCAAGAGGCCTGAAACCTTTTTCAAGAGGCCCGGAAGCCTCCTTTGAAGAGGCCCGGAAGCCTCCTTTGAAAAGGCCTGGAAGCCTCCTTTCAAGAGGCCTGGAAGCCTCCTTTCAAGAGGCTTGGAAGCCTCCTTTCAAGAGGCCTGGAAGCCTCCTTTCAAGAGGCCTGGAAGCCTCCTTTCAAGAGGCCTGGAAGCCTCCTTTCAAGAGGCCTGGAAGCCTCCTTTCAAGAGGCCTGGAAGCCTCCTTTCAAGAGGCCTGGAAGCCTCCTTTCAAGAGGCCTGGAAGCCTCCTTTCAAGAGGCCTGGAAGCCTCCTTTCAAGAGGCCTGGAAGCCTCCTTTCAAGAGGCCTGGAATCCTCCTTTCAAGAGGCCTGGAATCCTCCTTTCAAGAGGCCTGGAAGCCTCCTTTCAAGAGGCCTAGAAGCCTCCTTTCAAGAGGCCTGGAAGCCTCCTTTCAAGAGGCCTGGAAGCCTCCTTTCAAGAGGCCTGGAAGCCTCCTTTCAAGAGGCCTGGAAGCCTCCTTTCAAGAGGCCTGGAAGCCTCCTTTCAAGAGGCCTGGAAGCCTCCTTTCAAGAGGCCTGGAAGCCTCCTTTCAAGAGGCCTGGAAGCCTCCTTTCAAGAGGCCTGGAAGCCTCCTTTCAAGAGGCCTGGAAGCCTCCTTTCAAGAGGCCTGGAAGCCTCCTTTCAAGAGGCCTGGAAGCCTCCTTTCAAGAGGCCTGGAAGCCTCCTTTCAAGAGGCCTGGAAGCCTCCTTTCAAGAGGCCTGGAAGCCTCCTTTCAAGAGGCCTGGAAGCCTCCTTTCAAGAGGCCTGGAAGCCTCCTTTCAAGAGGCCTGGAAGCCTCCTTTCAAGAGGCCTGGAAGCCTCCTTTCAAGAGGCCTGGAAGCCTCCTTTCAAGAGGCCTGGAAGCCTCCTTTCAAGAGGCCTGGAAGCCTCCTTTCAAGAGGCCTGGAAGCCTCCTTTCAAGAGGCCTGGAAGCCTCCTTTAAAGAGGCCTGGAGGCCTCCTTTCAAGAGGCCTGGAAGCCTCCTTTCAAGAGGCCTGGAAGCCTCCTTTCAAGAGGCCTGGAAGCCTCCTTTCAAGAGGCCTGGAAGCCTCCTTTCAAGAGGCCTGGAAGCCTCCTTTCAAGAGGCCTGGAAGCCTCCTTTCAAGAGGCCTGGAAGCCTCCTTTCAAGAGGCCTGGAAGCCTCCTTTCCAGAGGCCTGGAAGCCTCCTTTCAAGAGGCCCGGAAGCCTCCTTTCAAGAGGCCCGGGAGCCTCCTTTCAGGAGGCCTGGGAGCCTCCATTCAAGAGGCCCGCAAGCCTCCTTTCAAAAGGCCCGGGAGCCTACTTTCAAGAGACCCGGGAGCCTCCTTTCAAGAGGCCTGGGAGCTTCCTTTCAAGTGGCCCGGGAGCCTCCTTCCAAGAGGTCCGGAAGCCTCCTTTCAAAAGGCCCGGAAGCCTCCTTTCAAGAGGCCAGGAAGCCTCATTTCAAGAGGCCCGGAAGCCTCCTTTCAAGAGGCCCAGAAGCCTCTATTCAAGAGGCTCGTAAGCTTTTCTCAAGAGGCCCGGAAGGCTCCTTTCAAGAGGCCCAGAACCCTCCTTTCAAGAGGCCCGGAAGCCTCCAACAGGCCCGGAAGACCCCTTTTCAAGAGGCCCGGAAGACTCCTTTCAAGAGGCCCAGGCCTCCTTTCAAGAGGCCCGAGAGCCTCCTTTCAAGAGGCCCAGGCCTCCTTTCAAGAGGCCCGGAAGCCTCCTTTCAAGAGGCCCAAGCCTCCTTTCAAGAGGCCCGGAAGCCTCCTTTCAAGAGGCCCGGAAGCCTCCTTTCAAGAGGCTCGGAAGCCTCCTTTCAAGAGGCTCGGAAGCCTCCTTTCAAGAGGCTTGGAAGCCTCCTTTCAAGAGGCCTGGAAGCCTCCTTTCAAGAGGCCTGGAAGCCTCCTTTCAAGAGGCCTGGAAGCCTCCTTTCAAGAGGCCTGGAAGCCTCCTTTCAAGAGGCCTGGAAGCCTCCTTTCAAGAGGCCTGGAAGCCTCCTTTCAAGAGGCCTAGAAGCCTCCTTTCAAGAGGCCTAGAAGCCTCCTTTCAAGAGGCCTGGAAGCCTCCTTTCAAGAGGCCTGGAAGCCTCCTTTCAAGAGGCCTGGAAGCCTCCTTTCAAGAGGCCTGGAAGCCTCCTTTCAAGAGGCCTGGAAGCCTCCTTTCAAGAGGCCTGGAAGCCTCCTTTCAAGAGGCCTGGAAGCCTCCTTTCAAGAGGCCTGGAAGCCTCCTTTCAAGAGGCCTGGAAGCCTCCTTTCAAGAGGCCTGGAAGCCTCCTTTCAAGAGGCCTGGAAGCCTCCTTTCAAGAGGCCAGGAAGCCTCCTTTCAAGAGGCCTGGAAGCCTCCTTTCAAGAGGCCTGGAAGCCTCCTTTCAAGAGGCCTGGAAGCCTCCTTTCAAGAGGCCTGGAAGCCTCCTTTCAAGAGGCCTGGAAGCCTCCTTTCAAGAGGCCTGGAAGCCTCCTTTAAAGAGGCCTGGAAGCCTCCTTTCAAGAGGCCTGGAAGCCTCCTTTCAAGAGGCCTGGAAGCCTCCTTTCAAGAGGCCTGGAAGCCTCCTTTCAAGAGGCCTGGAAGCCTCCTTTCAAGAGGCCTGGAAGCCTCCTTTCAAGAGGCCTGGAAGCCTCCTTTCAAGAGGCCTGGAAGCCTCCTTTCAAGAGGCCTGGAAGCCTCCTTTCAAGAGGCCTGGAAGCCTCCTTTCAAGAGGCCTGGAAGCCTCCTTTCCAGAGGCCTGGAAGCCTCCTTTCCAGAGGCCTGGAAGCCTCCTTTCAAGAGGCCCGGAAGCCTCCTTTCAAGAGGCCCGTGAGCCTCCTTTCAGGAGGCCTGGGAGCCTCCATTCAAGAGGCCCGCAAGCCTTCTTTCAAAAGGCCCGGGAGCCTCCTTTCAAGAGACTCGGGAGCCTCCTTTCAAGAGGCCTGGGAGCTTCCTTTCAAGTGGCCCGGGAGCCTCCTTCCAAGAGGTCCGGAAGCCTCCTTTCAAAAGGCCCGGAAGCCTCCTTTCAAGAGGCCAGGAAGCCTCATTTCAAGAGGCCCGGAAGCCTCCTTTCAAGAGGCCCAGAAGCCTCTATTCAAGAGGCTCGTAAGCTTTTCTCAAGAGGCCCGGAAGGCTCCTTTCAAGAGGCCCGGAAGCCTCCTTTCAAGAGGCCCGGAAGCCTCCTTTCAAGAGGCCCGGAAGCCTCCTTTCAAGAGGCCCGGAAGCCTCCTTTCAAGAGGCCCGGAAGCCTCCTTTCAAGAGGCCCGGAAGCCTTTTTTCAAGAGGCCCAGAAGCCTCCCTTCAAGAGGCCCGGAAGCCTCCTTTCAAGAGGCCCGGAAGCCTTTTTTCAAGAGGTCCGGAAGCCTCCTGTCAAGAGGCCGGGAAGCCTCCCTTTAAGAGGCCAGGAAGCCTCCTTTCAAGAGGCCAGGAATCCTCCTTCCAAGAGGCCCAGAAGCCTCCTTTCAAGAGGCCTGGAAGCCTCCTTTCAATAGGCCCGACGCCTTCTTTCAAGAGGCCCGGAAGCCTCCTTTCAAGAGGCCCAGAAGCCTCCTTTCAAGAGGCCCGGAAGCCTCCTTTCAAGAGGCCCGGAAGCCTTCTTTCAAGTGGCCCAGAAGCCTCCTTTCAAGAGGCCCGGAAGCCTCCTTTCAAGAGGCCCGGAAGCCTCCTTTCAAGAGGCCCGGAAGCCTCCTTTCAAGAGGCCCGGAAGCCTCCTTTCAAGAGGCCCGAAAGCCTCCTTTCAAGAGGCCCGAAGACTCCTTTTAAGAGGCCCGAAGCCTCCTTTCAAGAGGCCCGAAGCCTTCTTTCAAAAACCCCGGAAGCCTGTTTTTAAAAGGCCCTTAAGTCTCCTTTAAAGAGGCATGAAAGCCTCCTTTCAAAAGGCCCAGAAGCCTCCTTTCAAATGGCTCGGAATTCTTCTTACAAGAGGATTCGAAGCGATCGATCAAGATGCTCAGAGCCCTCCATTCAAAAGGCTCGAAAGCCACAATTCAAGAGGATCGGAAGCATTCTTTCAGTAGACTCAGAAGCCTCCATTCGAGAGGCTTGGAATTCTCCAATAGTCATGAAAGTCCTGTAGAAAGCTTGGTCTATAAAATTACGGAGTAATGAAAATTTCAGACAACTTTTTAGAGGTTAGGTTTAAGGTCGATTTTTATATATGTTATGAGTTACGCCTCTTTTCATTTACAGCAATAAAAGGGCGTACCTCAATTGATGGAAAAGTTCGAAGGTACCTCTCAACAAAAGGTTGAGAACCGCTGTTATAATGGATTTTATGCAACCCAAGTTGCATAATGTTCATTAAAACATCCATTTCATTGGTATTGAAAAGAAGGCCGTTTTATCACTTAAATGCCAACTGTAAACCAGATATTATGATCAGAAATTGCAAAAGGATGTTTTCCACTACAAACTCCGAAAGAAGATTCTCCTCCGACCCGAAAAACGCTTGATTTCGTCTCATCGAAATGAAAATTACGAACCCAGCTTGAAAATATTCCGTTGAAATGTAAAAAAATCTTTATGAAACGATCGTAATAGGAAAACCATAAAAAAACATATTTGTTTCTAGTTCAATGTAGAGATGCTCATCCGGTTTGATATTGCGCACAAAACATCATGATACTACATATATCAAATAAATGATGGTTGTCAGAATGACAGCATCTCTTATCTGTCAAAAGATACATAGGAGTGCCCTTAACCGAACGGTGCCCACAACCGAACCTCCTCCCCTACCGTTATCGGCAATGGTCAACTCCAACCAATCCACTCGCTATCTGAGTTACCTCCCTCAGGTGTCTGGCTGAAGATTTTCGTTTTATCCTCATAAAAAAACATTTGCTGTTGCATGACTGCCTCCATACCTGCTTCCACTTCTCATGCAAAAAAGATCACTGGAACCAACTGTGATTGCTTGCATCTAATTGGACGATTATTATTTTTGTTATTGCCTTAGTCAATAGAGTGATTCCGGAAACCATGAATTATTAACATTGATAATCCATCTCATTGTATCTTTCTCTGTCGTCACGCCGACAATTGATTTTACTGAATTACATCCTTATGAGACGTTCATCGAAAATAAATTCATTCATAGAAGCCAGATACAAGCTCTAGTTACGAGCCATTATTTTAGCTACATACTTTGACTGTACCCGCTCATATACTCATATACCATCCACATGAACGGTAGTATAACTCGGCATTCATTCACGCGTAAGCATGGCCCAACTGTAATAACCTAACTCCCAGCCGGAGAGCAACTCTGGTACATACCTCGTCGCAGCTCGGTACCGTTCCGCTGCTGATATAGCGGACTGCCATCGTCGCGCCTCCAAGTCACCTTCGGGGTCGGATGACCGGTCGCTTTGCAGAAGAATGTCACGTTGCCTCCCTCGCGAACCGTCATATCCGACGAGGACTGCTCGTCCGAAATATCCGGCGGCACTGTCATCGGCGATGGAAGAGTGAAAAAACCGCAAATTTGAAACACAAGTCATGTATGCATCCATCAACACATCCGGATGGGGGTAGGGAAGGATACTCACGCTGCACGTCGACGCAGCCCACTTGCTTCTGCAGTGGCGTTGCGTTGATTTGACACATGTAGCAACCGCGGTCTGATTCCCGCACGTTTCGGATCTTCAGCCGCCACACGTTCGACTCCTCCTGGGTCACGCTGTAGCGTGAATTGTGTGTTACGACGCGACCCTGCAGGGCCAGCACGGTCTGATCGGAAGCACGCATCCATCCAACCTGCACGTTTGGATGAATATTTAGATTTTTGGAAAGAGGTCAAATTTATTTATGTACACATGCTCCGTTGCGAATTTGCTCACCTTATAGGCACCTAAATTTTGTACAACACAACTTAACGTAGCTTCTCTACCGATAGGAACTGTCACATTTTCTATGGGGCTGGCAAAGCTCGGTTTTGGCTCCTGCTCGTTCCGGGAGTCTGAGCTTCCTGAAAGAAGAAGAAGAAAAAGAAATCGGTTAAGGCAGGTCATGAATAATTTCAAATTATAACTCCGAGCGCCCCCTTCAGAATAGAATCACCCCATTCCGGGGAAGAAAAATATGTATTATGGAGTCTCCCAGAGCTAATCACACTTTCGCATCCCATAAGGTCCTCCCATATTTCACTCCCAACGATGGCGACGGTCGGTGCGGACGCCCTCGTCTTCATTTATTCAGTGCGAACACATTAGAGCCCGGACCGCACAGCTCTTGGAAAACAAATCACTCCACCGGAATCCATATGCAAAGCGAGTGGCGAAAAGAAAAAAGAACCTCAAGAAATATGGCGTAGCAAAATCAAATGGATAAGAGGAAGAGAATGCCGACTCCCAAAACAAATAACGACTAATCCGGATTGATATATTCCTCGAGGCTCGACGTCTGCCACTACATTGATGCTCTCAGTACGAGGGTGTGCGATAACATTTGCATTCAATATGTGTATGTGATACATGGAGCAGGAACCTAATTAATCACTCCGAGGGTGACGCTATGGGAATTTGATAGAGGTTGTTCAAGACACTTCAAGGCTTTCAGAAACATAAAAATACCTACATAAAACACCATCAACATTGTCTCTTTGCGAAATTCGTCTGTGGTCGTGAATCACTTTATCAACATTTGCATTATTTTACCATAATTTGATTTCTGGGACTTGGTATTGAAACTCACTCTGGAGAATACGTTGATAAAGGCTGAGGGATGCATTTTGCCGGATTCTCCACTATATTACACCAAATCTCATACATACTTCCGAAAATTGAGGGAGACGCATGGTTCTGAAATTCTGTACCTCCGAGATCGAAAATTGCTTCAACTTACAAACCCTTCCCAAATTCTCGCCGAAATCGAATGAAGATTCCAAAGCCACCGGAATGTCTCGTTGGGAAAAATCTCATTCGAAATTCCATCCTTCCCCCGGTACATTAGAAAGAAACCCGCACACATGAAACCGGCCAATCCCCGAAAGGAAACAGCTCACTTCTTCATCTCTGTGCGCCCGGATAGCGCTTTTCCCTAATACCGGCACACAGTTCATATACAAACGGGAGATAGCAGAGTGAATCTCCGACCGGAAGCTTCTTATTTTCCCTTCGCTGCCACTCTCCGTCCTTGGCCGACTTTGAGTATTATTGTTTTGAATTTGAAATTGGCAATAAATCTACATTTAAATATATAATTCAATGATTGTGCTATCAGTGAATCTCCTGCTTCGGCCGCCGGTTCTGGGTGTTGGTGGTTGGCCTGAGCCTGAACCGGGTTTCACATTCTGGGAACGAGCCAGAAAAGACGCCCTGAGATTCGAACTTCCGGTTGGTTGGTGTGGTATGGCTCGTGGTTTCGTACTTGAGGGTGTGTGTGTTCGAGCGGACACGAGCAGGAGGAAGAGTTAGTAGAGGAATTATTAGTCATTGAGCTGGGCGTGCAAGCGAGAATTTCCATTGAGCCATTTGTTGTGCGGTGAGCTGAAAGCATGGACTAGATTATTGGGATGCATCTTCAGAAGGAAATGCAAGGACGAGAAGCTACTTTAACCGGAAGATGTGTCTGTTTCACATGCTATAGGAGCCTTTATGCTCGGCTCGGTGATGCTCCAATCCGGTTGCAGATGCTTTGAAGAATGATCAATAAATCGCAAATGAATTTATTTTAATCATGGTTTGTTTGATAGGAGAGAAGATTAAGTTATTTGCGAAACATCTGTGCTACATTTAATTCAACATGTGCATCGCTGTAAGCAACTCAAAAAGTTCTATTGAATGACTTGAAATATAAACGATTTCAAATTTAGATTAGTTTACGGAAAAAAGTTTTGGAAGTACTCTTATAAAAAAGCTTCTGTTTCTTAACTTAGATTATCAACTAGACAAAAGTTGCAGGATCCTAAATGAGTTATCCCAGTATGAAGTAATTAAAATTTCATTAATTCATTCCTTCATCAAGTTGTTTAAGAATGTGCGCCGCCGCTCCCGCTGACATTTTTTCATCAGGCCTATACCTTACATTTAGGCATAGACACGCTGCTGTTCAAAATTAAGCCTGCAACTGATCTACAGGGTGTGCACAGGTTGTTGTTAAGATATTTTTTTTTATTTTCATACAGGTTTATGTGTAATTGTTCATTATTTTGAACGTTTTAAAACAAAAAAAAGTTGTTGGCTTACGCCATTCCTATTACAAATAACGAAGTTTGTCACACTTTTGGCGTAAATCGTATGTGGAGGTCCACATGTGCTGCAGCTTCAGTCAATCCAGATTTATAAGAATTTGAATAACTTAATGCCGTGCTCTTACTCTCTTACTCTCTTACTCTCTTACTCTCTTACTCTTTTACTCTGGTACTCTACTAATCTATCAATTTTTTACTATCTTACTTTTCTTACTATAAAGACAGAAACACCGCCTTCGACCAAAGGTCACATAGACTGAACACTTAACATCTAGCATGAGATAACGGACAGGACATTTACACAACACCCAGTAGACCAGTGGAGTATTTTTCGCTTTACGAAAAGTTTTCTCCTTAACCGGGGCGGGAATTAGACCCACACTCCAATGCATATGCGTCTAGACGATTGACGTCGCTAGCCGCACGGCCACGAAGCCCATTATCTGTTTTACTCTCTTACTGAATCACTTACCCTCTTACTCTTACCTATTTGCTGTATTTGCTATTATTATTATTTCTCACTTTCTTATTCTCCTACTTCCATATACTTTTAATATTACTCTCTTGCTCACTTACTAACTTACTATCATACTTTCTTTTAATCTTACTCGCTTAATTTCTGACTGTTTCATTATCTTACTTTCTTTATTTCTAACTCTATTAGTCTCTTAATCTCTCCTCATCTTACTCTCTTACTCTCTACTCTCGTACTCTCTTACTCTCTTTCACTCTAACTCTCTCCTCCCCTTATTATTTTCTTCTCTTATGTTCTCAATCTCTTACTGTCTTACTATTACTCTCCAAATATCTTTCTCCCATACTATCTTACTCTCTTTATATCTTACTAATTTTCTCTCTTGCTCTCTCACTTTAATTCTCTCTTTATCTCTTAGTCTCTTACTCTTTTGAGCATGAGCATTATGACCGCACAATTCGTAGTTGCTACTCCGTGATTGACTAGAACTTGCGAAATTGTACAGAGAACACAATAAATGGGTCTTGGGACTAGCTATCCATACTCAATGTACACGTTTCGGGAGCTCAAATATCTAATATCAAATATCAATAACGGCGCCGGCCACGTCCTTACGGTCACATAGGAAGGGAAGGATTGTTAGTGCGACTCTCGTTACTACTAGAGACCGAGTATACCTGTGCATCTCCACGATTGCCTTGGGATATGATATCGTTTTAGTTACAAAGGATAATTTATCTAGATTCACTTCGGTAAGTGATGCGATCTATGGGATGGGAAATAACACTAATTCGCTGTCTCGCCACGAGGAAAATGTTAAACCTTGCACGCCCGGTGGCATACGAAAACGGAGGAGAAACGTTTTGGACGACCGAACGGACGCGCAGTACTCTGTACTTACTTGCCCGATAGCTACTGCAAATAATTGAAGATCGCACTTGTCTCGACCGGAGCAAAGCGCAATACATGCGCATGAGCCACCAAACACAAAATAGATATTTTATTATTTTCCCGACGACTGAAACACGCACCCGCGCAAATCAGAACAAAATTACGGCGACTGGCCGATGGTTTTGCTTTCCGCACCTCTCTTAGTCTCTTACTCTTTTACCCATTTACTTTTACTCTCTTAATCTCTTACTTTCTTGCTATCTTATCCTCTTATTTACATGTTTTGAAAAAAATACAATTTTTCACTTTCTTACTCTTTTAGTCACTTATTATATCACTGTCCCCCTTTTTTATGACTCTTTTACCCTTGATCAATTAGATGGTAGAGAAGAGGGTTTGGTTTCTCCGCACGACAATAACTTAAAAGTTACTAACGTTACACATTTTTATTTAATTACGGAAGACCATTCCGACTAGACACGATCAACCTTTGTTGTGTGATGAAAGTACTACCGTTTATTAGATGGATACTACATGAGCTCTGCTGTAGATAGAAGAGCTCTGTACCGGCAATGACCATCATGTTTTGATCGAACAACTCTCTTTTTTCCTTCCCCTATTACTCTTTCTATTCCTACTCTCTAATTATTCAACTCTCTTACCCTCGGCTTCTTTCTCTCTTACTTTCTTATTCTTTCGCTCTCTTACGCTCTTACTTTCTTTTTCTTTTACTTCATTCCTTTCTTTTTTAACTATATATCATACAGGGGATTCTCTTCACCGACTTCCTCTCATTTTAATAATAGTGACAAGCAGAGGATTTCTTTGTCGTTTATCACCTCAGACCGATAGCACATACTAAGAACTTGCATTCTAAGGTGAAGTAGAAAGGTAAGTAGAAAGGGGAAGTCAAGAGAATCCTATCTAGCGACATTCGCTTTTTTACCGAATAGAGTTTGATAAGTGTGATTTTTTAAATAATAATCTAGTCAAGTAGGAGCCGCTTAAGACAGCCTTATTGTTGAGGTTGAAATACGTATCCGCTAAGTTATAATCAAGTGGTGGAATAAAATGCGGAAGTACTAGTATTATGACAAATGAAGACATTCTAATAAAAAGCTCAAAAAATGACTTATCAAATTAATATAAGTTATTCAGTCTCTTACTCCCTTACCGTCTCTCGTTATTACTCTCTTACTCATTTATTCCCCACTCTCTTACTTACTCACTTACTCTCGTACTCTTATACTCTCTAACTCTCTTTTTCCTTCCACTATTGTTTTCGTACCTTCTTATTTTTTAGCTTTATTTTTGTAAATTTTTAAATTATTGCAATTCTTCACTTTCTTACTCTTATACTCACTTAATCTTTTACTCTTTTATTTTCGTTCTATGTTACTCTCCTCTCCTTTTACTCTTTTCTCCTTACCCTTACCCTTACTCTCTTTCTCTATCTCACTTTATTATTTTTCATACTCTCTTACGGTCTTACTTATTAATTTCTCACACTCTTATTCTCTCACTCTCTCATTTTCTCACTCTCTTAATCTCTCATTCTCTTACTCATTCATTCTACAACTGACTTATTCTCTTATTTTCTTACTCTCTTTCTCTCTTACTCTCTTACACTCTTACTCTCTTGCTATCTTAAACTTTTCCTATCTTACTTTCTCAATCTCTTCTTTCTCTATTTTCATATTCACTAAATTTCATTACTTACTTTCTTGTTTTAATTTTAGTTCTCGCTCCACCTTTTTCTCTTTTACTTTATTACTATCTAACTTACTCTACTACTATTTTACTTTTTTGCTAACTTACTCTTTTACTTACTTACTTACTTACTTACGGTTACTTACTTAAAATGAGCAAGAGATTTTTCTCATTCCCTACTTTCTTACTCTCTTGCTGTCTCACTCGCTTATTTTTACAATATTACACAATACACTGTTTATCACTATTTTATACTCTTTTAATCTCTCAAATTAATTCTCTCTTACTCTCTTACTATTTTGCTCTGTTAGTCGCTTACCCTCGAACTTTCATACACTTTAACTCACTTTTATTCTTACTGTCTTACTCTCTCACTATCTTACTATCTTTATCTATTTATTTCTTGTTAATTTTTCATTCTCTTACTCTCTCACTATCTTACTCTCTTACTCTCTTCTCCTTCTCCTTACGTATTATTTTACTCTCTCACTGTTTCACACTATCATCCTCTTACTATCGTAATTTCTTACTTGCTCATTATCATGCTCTCTTTGACGCTTATTCTTTTTCCTCTTACTCTCACAGATTCTTACTCATACTTACTCTTTTATTCTCTTACTGCTTACTCTATTTCTCTCTACTCTTTTAATGTCTTACTATCTTCCTCTTTTGCTCTTTTCTTCTTTTATTTTACTTACTCTCACTATCCTACCCTCACTCACTTAATATCGTTCTGTAAGTATGTGAGGTAAGTGTGTTAGGGTGTAAAAGTAAAAGAGAGTAATAGTTTTACACTCTCACTCACTAACTTTCTTACTAGAGGCCTGAATAAGACAAACGCGGATAGGTATGTGCCGCCAATCGAACCGTCAAAAAACAGCAGCCAATCGAGCAGGAGACCTGTCAAGCAGCCAAAATGTTTGCTAAAATACTAAAAACGGCCAAATTCGATTTTATGCCATTTTTTTTATAAACAAAATTGAATGTATTTAACATTAGTTTGTTATAATATATGCAAGTCATTTATAGATTAGGAAATGAAAATTCATTTTTTATTGGATTCTATTGTTATGTGATGTGGACACATAAAATAGCGGATTGTAAGATTTTATCTACATAAACTATTTCTTCCTTTTTATGTGTTATTCTTTGAATGCAGTGTTGGCAGAGTAATATTTTCTATCCGCGTTTCTCTTATTCAGGCCTCTATTCCTTACTATCTCTCTCTTATTCAATTACTCTCTTGCTCCCCCACTAAATTTATCTCTCACTCTCGTAGCCTCTTGCTCTGTTACTCTCTTACTCTAACTTAAACTTTTTCAATATCTTACTCTTTTGCTTCTTTCACTCTTACATCTCTACTTATCTCTCACTTTTAGGCTTTCTTACTCGCTTACTCTCACTCTTACTCCTGCTCTCCTACTATCTTACTATTTTCCTCTATTACTCTTTTTTCCTTTTTTCCTTTTTTCTTACTGCCTCACTCTATTTCTCTCTCACTTTATCACTCTCTTATTCTGACACTCTCTTACTGTTTTGTGCTACTACTCTCTTACTTTTTACCTCTACTAATCTTTAAATCTTTTACTATTGCACTTTTCTACTCTCTTACTTTCCTACACTCCACTGCACTACGGTCAAGGATATAGTTTTCGCCAAAAATATATTTTTTCTTTGTTGTTCAACAAAGTTGTTCGGAATACAAAGGCCATCATCATGATACTAGCAAAGAATAGGGTTGTCCACCAGATAAAACATTAATTTTTTTTTTTCGTTTACAGAATACTGACATGTAACATGCTATAAATTTATACCAGCTTATTCCAATGAATTACGCAAAAAAACCTTTTCTGTAGCTCTTAAATTGGCTGATTTAGAGTAATTTAACCTACTTGGATTAGGGTGTCCCTAAAACAACAGTATTTTTGATCTACCTATTTTGTTTCCGATTTTTCAGTTAATTCGTCTTCGGGTGACTTTTAGAGTTAAAAATGCCACTTTTAATGTATAAATATGCTAATATATTTTGCCGATATCTCCGATTGAGGCACACCATAAAATATGTTAACATGGCATTTGAAGGAAAAACTTATATTCTGTATTATGTAAAATAGTTGGAAATGTGATATTTTTTCATCTCATGTTTTACCATCTTAATTAACGTCGTATTTTTCTAAAAAAAATATTTTTTTGACGGAAAGTGTATTTTTCCATGTAAATTTGTATCCTGGACCATAGTGCACTGCCTTATTTTGTACTGACTTAAAGTCTTACTGCTTCGCTCACACTCTCTAATTTTTTTCACTTTATTAATGTTACACTTGAATTTTTCTCCCTCTTACTCCCTTAGTCTCCTAATTGATTACTCTTACTCCTTTTTTTTCTTAATGCGTAAAAATCAATTAATTACTTATCACACAAATCGACCATCTTCCACTATCTCCACCCTAGGTATGTCACACTTTTTGTAAGAAACATCAAATTTTTTGTATGAATCGTCACACTTCGCTCAATCTCCCTCCGTCCTCTATGCGTTACGTGATTTATGGATGTTTTCTACATTATTCTCTCACTCTTTTACTCTCTAACCTTCATACTCTCTTAATCTTTTCCTCTCTTGTCCTCAAACTTCCTTTTCAATTCTTTATTTGTGTAAATTTTGAAATATTTTTCAGTTCTTCACTCACTTACTCTCTCACTCTCCCACCTTATTCTCTTGTTCTCTACTCATATTACTCCCTATTCCTCTCATTTTATCATTTTATTTCTCTCTTACTTTCCTACTCTCTTTCGCCCTTTCATTCTTACTCTCTTATTGTCATATTTTCTTACTCTCTTCCTCTCAAACTTTTTGTTTTCTGATTCTTTATTTGAAGGACCTTCAAAATAATTTCAGTTGTTCCCTATCTTACTAACTTGCGTACTCCATAACTTTTTTGCTCGCTTATTCCTCATTTCATTTCTAACTTACATACTTTACAACTATTTTACTCTCTCACTCTCTAACTCTCTTCTCATCTCTCTTTTTCCCCTTTTACTCTTTTATTCTCTTGCTCTCTTATTTTCATATCCTCTAACTCTCTTCTCTTACTCTCGTAATATCTTACATGCTTAAAATCAATAACACAGAGATATGTTTGCTTCACACAAAACGGACCTAATACAGAACATCACCTAGATGAGCGACAGTTACACAGGCACAAAAATGCCTCGTACGGTCGTGATAACGGTCCTTTTCAACATGTAAACGTTTGTACAGATTCATGAAACAAGGAACCAAATACTGTTGAAAATATTGAAATCCAAGCTTCAATAAAACCACAGGAGCTATTTTTGTGGCTGTGTAACTGTCGCTCTTCTAGGGGATGTTCTGCATTAGGTCCGTTTTGTGTGAAGCAAACATATCTCTGTGTTATTGATTTTAAGCGTGTACTCTCTCACTCTCTTATTCTCTTACTCTTTTCTCCTCTTACTCACTTATTCATTTAATCTCTTATTCTAATTCTCTATCTCTCTTACTCTCTTACCCTCTTACTTTCTTAATCTGTTTCTTACTTACTTTTTCACTCTTATTCTTTTCCTCTATTGTTCTCTTACCCTTTCTTTTCAATATACAGGCCGGACTCGATTATCCGGAGGCTCGATTAACCGAAGGCTCGATTATCCGGGGCTCGATTATCTGGAGAAAATGGCTCGATTATCCGGAGTAATATTTTTACCCATCTTACTAAAATACAATGTATTATCTGTGTGTATCCGTAACGTATCCAATATGTGCAAGGCACCTAGTAATGATAATGCATTTCTCGCTTTCCTAAGGGACTGTTCACAAATTTCGTAACGCTTTACGGGGAGCAAAGAAGTCAGACCAAGCGTTACGGTCCGTACAAAAAAAATAAACCTTCCATAAAAAAGGGTTGCAAGAGGGAGAGTGGGGTATCAAAATATCAAATTCAGCGTTACGAATTTTGTGAAAAAACCCTAAGGGAACGGAAATCAAGAACATTCATAAAAATGGCCAATTTATGAGTTTCAATTCAAAGCACCGATATTTTTTTAAGCATTCGTATGTACATTCTGAGTACAGCATTGGCATTGTGACTCATGCTACCAAATGGTCCTCCGGAATATCCGGAATGGGTTCGTACAAATTACGCAACGCTGACGATTTTGCTCCATGCTCCCCCTCGTAACGCTTTTTGTATGGAAGGTTTAATTGAATCGTCTAAGACGAATTAAGTACTGTCCATTTAATTCCACCAGTTAATTTTCGTTATCTTTGCAGATACGTATTTCGACCACAACTGTGTGGTCGTCTTCAGTGTCTTGTACTTGACTCGACTTCTGAAGACTGAAGACGACCACACAGTTGTGGTCGAAATACGTATCTGCAAAGATAACGAAAATTAACTGGTGGAATTAAATGGACAGTACTTAATTCGTCTTAGACGATTTAATACATTCCACTAAACGAGCTTAATATATTTTTCTGAGGTTTAATTGGTTTGTATGAATCGTAATGCACGGTCTGACCGGCTGCCTCTCCTTCCAGCGTTTCGTAATTTGTGAACAGTCTCAATATTTATATGAAAAAAAACGGTTATTTCGATAAACGATGGTCCATGTATAGATTCAAACATTGGAACTGGTATGCATAGTAACAACAAAAAAATCCTTGTGTTTAATTATGAAATGAATATTTTCATTTTCTAAAGAATCACTCGGTGGTCAAGGTGATCCATACACAATGTCATGCTCAGAATGTCGGACAATAACCCGGTGAAAATGGTTCCTGATAGGGATCCGCAGGGTACAAGAATCGAGGTGCACAGAGAGCAAGGTGGTCCGATTTGAGGTCCCTCCGTGGACTACAAAGTTAGCGACGTGCAAATACTGATTGAGCTGAATGTAAACGAATTTTATGGATTGCAGTGGCCTTAGTTTGAATAAATCAAAAGAAATTCCGTTGTTAGAATGCCAAATGGTGTTATTCTTTGGAATTCATTATTTTTTGTTTTATTTCACGGATGGTCCGAAATTTTCGGAAGGCCACAGCATGTATAAACCACAACATTAACCCTTTCCTTCCCATGGTAGCTGTAGAGCTCCATCAAATTTTGCACCTTAAAACATTCATCAAATCATTTCAACAACAAAAAGCAGTATATGGCACAACTTTTTGCAATGTTATGAAACTCATATGTGAATATGTACGTTATGTGGAAGATATTGATTTGGAAAATGTATTGGAGGTAACCACTTTCCCTTCGATGGGACTCGAACCCATGACCCTACAGTACGCTAGACTGGTGCTTTAACCAACTAAGCTACGAAGGACCTCCGTCGGTCTTTCGCAACCTAGTGGCTACTGAACGAGGTCCTTCGTAGCTTAGTCAGTTAAAGCACCAGTCTAGCGTACTGTAGGGTCATTGGTTCGAGTCCCATCGAAGGGAAAGTGGTTACCTCCAATACATTTTCCAAATCAATATCTTCCACATAACGTACATATTCACATATGAGTTTCATAATATTGTAAATTAACGTCCAAGTCGGGTGGCTTAATCCCGGAAATAGGCAATTAACTTTGATTGAACACAACTTTTTGGTTTCATTAGACTGCAAATATAATCAATTTTGAGTAAAAATAGTGAAACTATTGAAAACAATCAAGTAACTATTGATTTACAATCAAAAACTTTTTTTCGCGTTTTCCACTAATTTTAGCTATACCAAATAATTTTTGTTCTAGCATTTTTTCCATAGATGATTCCTTCCTATTGAAATCTTTGAAAAAAGTCGTGGGAAAGAGAGGGTTAAGTGCATACTCATAATACAAAAACAAATGCATCAGAAAATCTTAGTGCTTAACGATAAAATTTAGAAGTTTTCATTTTTCGGATCCTCCAGATTTCCCAGAGGATCACACGGTGGTTAGAGGTGTGCGCCGTCGCCGCCGACAGAGGATTTCTCGTGAAAAGGCTATTTTTCTTGAAATTTTTTTACATTTTTTCGTTCAAAAATTGAAAAAGCTTGTGAAAACTAAGAACTTTTAATGAAAATTCTAAAGAATATCCTTCGAAATCTTGAAAACACTACCGTTGATACTGAGTAAATTTCCTTAAAAATTAGGGAGATCTTTTTGTAGAATTTGAAAGAAAGAAAAACAGGATCACCATCTTTGACCAGAGCTCACACTGACTGAATACTTAACACTTAACATTAGACAATGGAAAGGACATTCACACAGCACCTAGTGAACAAGTGGAGCATTTTCCGCTTCACGAAATGTGTTGTCCTTACGAGGGTTTGAATCAAACTCACACACCATGTTTTGCAAATACACTTAGACGACTTTCGCCACCAACGATGTAAATTCCAGAAATATCCCGGGTAAATTACAAAGAATTTCCCTTGGGAATCTCGAACAATTACTTTGAATTTAAATCCACAGAATTTCACGTTGAAATCAAATGTTTTGACGAGGAAGGGCCGTTTGTTGTTTGGCCGAATATGTCATGAATCATTAATCCGAAACTCGACTGGCATAAAATCATTTGGCCGAAATAGACATATGGCCAATTATGTCGTTCGGCCGAACAGGTCATTTGACTGAAATGTCGTCTAATCAAATAGGTCATTCAGCCAAAAAGGCCTAGATGGTCGTTTGATATAAAAGAGCCATTTGGCCGAAATGAATTCGGCTAGATAGCTTTCGGCTTAACGTATTATTCGGCAAGACGGTATTCGGTCAAATGACCTTCAACCAAACGACCCTTTGCCTTTTGAAAATTTTCTCGTAGAATTTCCGAAGAATTACTAATAGACAATATAAGGAATTTCACGTAGAATTCCAAAAGAATTATGTAAAAAATCCAGTTGAAATTCCGTTGGAAACAGTTTTTGGGAAAATTCTAAAACAAATCACAAGGAAATTCTGTTAAATTCGAAGCATGCATGCCCGGTGGCATTGGAAAACTCCTACACAATTTCCCGTGAAAATGTCAAAGAAATTCCCGTGAAAACTTGTGAGCAGCGGTTCTCAACCTGGGGTACATGTACCCCTGGGGATACCTTCGATGGCCCTTGGGGGTACCTCGGACAAAAATGCGTAATGGCGGACGTATTACAATTCCAATCAATACTCATTGATTACGTTTTGATAATTGCGTATTTTCTATTTCAAATTTATTTTGTACATAATATGCAATGCGATCAATAAATCCCAATTGAATCCTGCCTTCCACAACCAGGACAATGTATGAAGGGCTGCGGAACAATTGATCAAACGAACAAAGCGTCGAATGAACAAAATGATTTTTTTTCACTAGAGCTCGGTTGCTTCGTTGCAAGAGAATTTGAATCATCCTTCTACATCTCTGTGAAGCCTTCTACCAAACAGCTCGAAGGCATTCTTTCAAGAGGCTCGGAAGCCTCCCTTCAAGAGGCTCGGAAGCCCCCTTTCAAGAGGCTCGAAGCCTCCTTTCCAGAGGCTCAGAAGCCTCTTTCCAGAGGCTCGGAAGCCTCCTTTCCAGAGGCTCGGAAGCCTCCCTTCAAGAGGCTCGGAAGCCTCCTTTCAAGAGGCTCGGAAGCCTCCTTTCAAGAGGCTCCGAAGGCTCCTTTCAAGAAGCTCAGAAGCCTTCTTTCTAGAAACTCAAAAGCCTCCTTTTACGTGGTTAGGTTGCCTTCTTTCAAGAGGCTCGGAAGTCTTCTTTCAAGAGGCTCGGAAGTCTACTTTCAAATGGTTCGTAAGCCTCCTTTCAAGAGGCTTTCTTCTTTCAAGAGGCTTGGAAGCATACTATCAACAGGCTCAGAAGCGTCCTTTTAAGATGCAAAGAAACCTTCTTTTCAAGTGGTTTGAAAACCGCTTTCAAGAGGCTCGGAGGCCTCTCTACAAGAGGCTCAGAAGCCTCTAATAAAAGAGGCGTGGAAGCCTACTTTAAAAGGATTCAGTAGCTGAAAGGAGCTTCCCTTCAAAGGGCTCAGAATTATGTTCTCAAGAGGATTGGAAGCATGCTTTCGAGAGGGGTTACCAATTAATGCAAAAGTTGCGCCTTTTTAGATTTAAGGTTCCCCCAAACACATGCGATGCGACAGTCGCGACGCGATTTTAGCGCTTGGAGACAGCGATTCTGTCGCCGTTGGTATGGAATCGTAATGGAATATTGCCTACAGCGACCCAACGGTAGAATCGCGGCGACTAGTTGTCGCCGTCGCAGCGATAAAATCACTCCCCCAGACCCTTTATACTCGGTACCGGTAGAGGCGTATGTTTTGGCGCTCTTGTTGGACTTGGTCGATTTGCTGCTGTACCCGGACTCAAGAAAAAGGTTGAGAACCGTTGCTTTAGAGCAACTCCTGTTGAAAATTCGAAAAACTTGGAAGAAACTCCTGGGACAGCTCATTAGATTTTCCCGGGGAAATTGAAAGGATTCTCCCGTTAATGTCTTAAAATATCCTGAAAAAAAAACTTTACGTTACGAACGTAGTAAAAAAAATCGCCAAGCCATCGCTGACCAAAATTATGCCAAACGTTTCCGCCGACGATTTTCGGATCGGCGCTGACCTCTAACGGTAGTCAGAATCCATAAACGGACCAACGGGATATTTTATTAGATGCTATATAACCAAAATAAAGATTATTTGAGCAAAAGTTAAATTTTCAGCAACAACAAGAAAATGGCTCGATTATCCGGAGTGAAATTTGTTCCAAAACTCCCGATAATCGAGTCCGGCCTGTATTTTCAATATAATTGGGTTTTGAAATAATTTCATTTTTTCGCTATCTTACTGTTGCAACACCTTGAAGTTGCGACGCACCTTACAAGTTTTTTTTTTCTGACGTAAACTACGTCTAAGGGCGAAGCCAGAGTAAACGCGACGTGCGATGCGACGCGACGCGACAGTGCAATTTGACAGCCTGTTGATAATGATTGTTATTCTTTTACGTGAGTCGCGTCGCGTCGCATCGCTCGTCGCGTTTACTCTGGCGGGCAGGGTGACAAATGAAAATTTCCAAATTCGAGACCGTCACGAAATCATGTAAGATTTCAAACGTTAATAGCTCAATAGCTATTTTTCGATGGATTTTCGAGATTTTGTTATCAATCGAATCGGAAACTGTCCAGCCCATTGCAACTGTTGATTATCAACGTAAAAATATTGAAAATTCCAATTCTTTACCAACCCAGTAAATTTTTTCAGAGTTTCGTTACGACCGCCGTCTGGTGCCGTTGGTTCTAGCGCACTACTTTTGTGCGGTGATTCGCACAAAAACTGCAACAATCTAACCAGAGCAATGACCGCGGTCGGAGCAAAAAAGTAGTGTTTATGAAAAAGTGCTGCAGATGCTGGACATGTTGATGTAAGCAAGAGGTGATCATTAAAATTGATTATCAACTATAAACAAGATTATTTTACTATTTAGGCAGCACCCCTTTAAAATAACATTTCAAAAGTCACACAACAGTCTGAGAAGGTAAAGGCATCATCACCACTGCGGAATAATAAATTTGGGGTTTTTAAATAAAAAATTTAAATTGTCATATTAACCATTTTCATATATTGAGTTACGCTAATTTAGTTCGAAACACAAATGAATTGGTGTGAGATCGAACATGATTTGCGGAAAAACTACACATTACACGGGGAAAAACGTTTACCAAAACGAACCTCGCCACATCCTGACCCCATATATCAAACATCCCAATGGTTATTCGAGGAAGTGCAGATGACTCGTTGGCCTCTATTAATACGAGTATCACGTCAACATATTCCTAACCATTCATTAATTGGCCCGCATTCGGACACGGCCGGCGCCGGTATTACTTAAATTTGGGTCACCTGTTTAAACACATTGAAGGTTATATTATTCTCAAATATCATCTGTTAGTTCTCTTTGTAATTACATCCGGCCTGGCAGAAACAGAGTAATAACCGTGGCAGTAAATCATGCTCATAAGAGTGGTTCTATGCTTAAAGGGTGGCATCAGTTGTCTTTATAGAACTTCCCTAATTTTTAGCAGATTTGGTTGTAATTTGACTTGGCACGCGCGATTTGAAGCTTGATAATTACTATGAAAACAGTAACTTTTTTGGAAAACCGTTTTGCAATGTTGCTCATTAATAGCTATATAAAAATATATGAGTACGTTGGCAACATAGGAAATTTAGCGAGCGAATAAATTGTTTTTGTTGCGAAGCAATTTGCTGCTTGCAAGAAAAATTATTAAGGAAATACTAAATCGTGGCAAATTCAATTGAGCACGTAAAAGAATAACATATCAATAATGACCACTTTTGTTTTCATTATACCTTTGCTTACGAAATCGATCGGTTCGCAACAACAACCGTCTTACAGAATGGGAAATATTCTTCGAAATCTTCGGGTTGATTATATTTAGGGGGAGATCCTCCAGTGCCGGACACATTTCACCAAAAAACTCTAACTATCCGGATTATGTTTCCTTTTATACCTTATACATAAAATATGGCCATTGATGATTCATACAAGCTATATTTGATCATTTGAACACGTTTTACTACGATGAATTTTGGAGAAAAATTTCACGGTTCAGAAAAATGTCTTCTAGTACCGGACACTATTGCATCAAATGTTCAAATATTGTTCAAATGTGACTAAGTTCCTGTTACATGAGTAAAGACACCATTCAGAATAATCATATTTTTCACGTGCTTTAAGCTGTAAATATTAAACATTGTTAGTAGAGATTATTTGACTCTTCAGCTAAATTTTTTACATCTTAATCCAAATTCTCACCTTTTTGAATGTCCTCTTCAATTTTTGTTTCTGCTAATTTCTGTGGTTCTCTCAGCAAGAAGAAACAATTGAATTGAAGTAAGTGTAACAAAACAGGTGTAAAAGATGGCTATGGAAAATCTCAATGTCCGAACACTACAATTACATGGTACAGCTAACAAATCATCATCATTATTTAAAATATGGCTAATATGGACCATCTTCACATAATCAGAATGCATTAGATTGATTTAAATATTGTTGGTTCAAACCTAAGTAACGTAACGCGAAACATCAAAATTTTAAACATTTTTATTCAATTTCAAATTTTGTACGAAGCTTACTACATGCAGATCTGATATCCCATGCCGTTAAAAGCCTTTTCAATAGCTTCCTTTTGTACTTAATAAGTTGAAGCATACGGGGAGCTCTGCGAGTATCGTTTTAAGAAGTGTCCGGTATTGGGAGGTGTCCTGCGCTGGGGGATGTCCCCCTAAATAGTTAATAAGCCGCCTCACGAAACGATCTTTCACATACGGGGCGATTTCCATACAAACTTCAAACTGCTCGTACTCAGTTAAATTACAACCAATTCAGTTGAAAATTTAGGAGGTTCATCAAAACAGCAAATGTTATCGTTCAAGCATAGGGGAGCGAAAAAGTCACAATTCCAATCACTCTAAGCTCTAAGCAAATTAATTATTATCTTATGATCTGCTTTACGTAGTTTACGTCGGGCGGTCGTATCTTGTATATAACCCTTCTGATTTTTTAAATTAATTTCAAGCAACAAGCGTTTGCCCTGATCTCTACATTATCTACCACCTACAGGCTGATTGGTAATGGTCAACCTATAGGTATGTATGAGCCACAGACAAGTAAGGAACAGCAATCAAAACAAAACACTACAGATAGTGACTCCAGAAGTGAAAAGCATAGGTGAGATCAATGGTGAACCGTTGATGATATAAATGAAGGAACTAATCAATTATTCGATATTGGCTAGGAACTGTTAGGAACGGAGTAAAGTGTGTTTTTAGATATCTCATATTTTAGTTATACTGAAGTGAGAGGTAAATTGAACAAATTATCATTGCTCAACTCGACCCTAATACAACGATAACATTACAGCTACAGTATGGCCACGGATAGTGCGTTGTCAGTTGTTGCTACTACGGTTGAAAGTTATCGGCAAAGAACACTAAACGTGAGTAGGCTAAAATACAATAATTATATTCATCCCATACACACCACATACACACACACATTCGTATGTACATATAAGCTAATCGTTCACAAACAAATGTGTTACCTTCTCTTCCAAAGGGATTTTTTAACCCTCGAATGCCAACCGCATTTACAATAAACGTTATTAAATCGGAAAATCGTTCTTTGTTCATCATATCCGTTTGCTAGCGCAACACTTACTGTTTTACTCACTCATACTTTAACTGTTTTGCTTTCTTACTCCTTTGCTCTTTTACTCTATAACTCGCTTACTCTCTGACACTTTTAAGGTCGATTTCTTCAACCCCGCTCAACTCTTAAACGGTGTTTACCCATACGCTTAAACTCTTACTCTCTTACTCTCTTACTCTCTAACTTTCTCACTCTCTAAATCTTCCACTATCCTATCGCTTTTACTATCTAACTTTCCTACTTTGTTATTCTCTTGCTATCTTCCTCGCTTGTCATCATACTCTTTCGTTTTAAATTTATATTTAAGTGAATTTAGAAATAATTGCAGATATTCACTCTCTTACTCTTCTACCACCTTACACTATTATTTTTTCACTCTTGAACTAACTTAATTCTCACTATTTTACTTTCTTACTCACTTACTCTCTCACTCTTTTACTCTCCTACAATTTTATTCTTTCACTCTTACTTTTTCACTCTCTTACTCTCTTACTCTTTTTTTCTTTTCTTTTTCTTACTGAGCTTTTTTGACTTTTCTAATGTAATTTTTTCAATATATTTTATGATGCACGAGAAAGGCATCATCACTTCTAGGTAGATTAATTTGGGTTTTTTTCATATAAAGTTATTCAAGGTAGTTAGAAAAGTATTTTTTTATTTACTTTTCCTATATAAAACCGGATAAACAGTTCATTAATAATTCAAGGAATAATTTAATCGATACAAATGTTTACCTGCGAAATCCTTGCCATTATTGCAGTTGCAAGAAAAAAAACACTCGAATAGCAAACTTTTATTTACTGTTTTGGATCGTCAGTTTTCTACTTCTATGCCCTACAGGCAAATGGAACAAGCTCATTGCTAATAATAGAAATTGAATAGCTATACTAATTAAAGAGAGGTAGACATGTTACTTTAATATTATATAACTGAGTTTGTGGTCAATTACGGATAAGAAACTTGTAAAAGTGGACTAGGGCGCTAAAATATAATACAATACTCGAAGAAAGTCCTAAAAAAGGCGTTTCACGCATGGATTATTTCCACGATCCTCTCATAACTTATTATAATAATTAGATGGTCAAATAAACACATTTTAGATAATTCTTATATCGCAATCAACTGTAATTATGTGGAATTGAAATCAACTTTCCATAACTTCACACAGATCCAATCCGAAATTAAAACGCTTGCCCAGAGAAAACAATCCCACCCTTACGCCAGTTCCGTTGACCTCCTCCTGCCACATCCCGTCGCGATGCATTTGGAATGAATTCCCAAGGAAACGAGCACGCAAATGAAGGGGCATCGCGTCGTACACTGCATGAAAATGTAAAAACGTGATGGTGCCCATCCAAACTCGTTCCCGATGCCACCGCACGCCATCGTCCATTTTTGATCGTTCATTCAGGATACTTCTCGACGACGACGACGGCGGCATCCATTTGGCTCATTTCGAATTCGTTCGCTCACTTTCTGAATGTTTTAATCAAATTTGATTTCCGCCTTTCGTACATTCACTTATCGCAATGAGAGGAGTGGGGGATTGTTGGTTCGTTTGTGTCCGCGCCCGGGACTAGGCGAATTTCGCTACTCTTCAACTTTTGCCCACTTGCCCGGAATGAAGCGAATTGGAGTGAGTGATGCACACTAGACTGATCCGCCACATCTGCTGATATGGGAAAGCCTGAAAAGCAATACCAAATACCAAACTCTCGAAACGATGGTTTGCGTGGGTGGGTCATCAAATTCGACAAACCGACGCCTAAAAGTTTATAATAGCAGGTAACTCGTCCTGAGCTCACGCCGAGTATCGGGATGTTCTTCGAAACTGCTCACAGTCTTTCAGTGCTGGGCCCGTCTATTGCCACATCCATCAGGCGGAAATGGATTCTGCAAGCGAGCACTTTGACCATCGCGAGCACGTCTCGGTGCTTCGCTTATTTGCTGACTCGTTTTAAGCCAATCCGTTAATTGCACTCTCTTGAAGCCGGGCGCGGGTTTTTGGACGTCATTCCCATCTGGAAAATTCGCGCCACCGCGCGCCGGCCCACCGAGTCAGAGACGTGAATTAATTTGATCCGCTGATCCGGCGACTCAGAACACTGCACTGCTGGCTGGTTGGCAAGGCGATGATCGAAGTTTCGTGATTGATTGCGTTTTTTTACTTTTCATAGTTGCAAATTCAACATAATTTGTAGAATTTCTGATTGTGAGCTGGAGGGAACACTGGAACAAAGAAGCATCATGGCGAAGCCACGCGTTACCAATTACCCCTGGTCCTTTTGATAGATTGAAGCCGTTCCCATCCATCGCTTTCGTAGTTGACCACAAAGTAATACAGAACAAATCCTAGGTCTTACTTAGTGATATAATAGTTATAATAACGATCAGAAATACTATGAAAATTTGACATTGGCTGGTTGGGTGTGAAGGGAACTAGTTACGAAATTGAGAGCCGCCTCAATATAAGAATCTAATTTTACGTATTACCCTTCTAAAGCTTGTGAATGCGCTTTAATTTCTGAAATTAAAATGTTCTTCAACGTGTTAAGTTCAATAATCAGAAGATATTGCATTTAAGTATGTCGATCAAGTATGTTGTACAATAGAGTGATTCAAATTTTGACTTTTTTGCTCCCCTCTGCTTAAACGATGACATTTGCTATTTTAATAATCGTCCTAAATTTTTAGCTAATTTGGATGTAATTTGACTGAGCACAAGCAGTTTGAAGCTTAAATGCAAATTGCTATGAAAACAGTAACTTTTGTGAAAAACCGTTCCCCATCATTGCTTATTAAGCTGTAAAAATGTATGAATACGTTAGTAACATAAGAAATTTAACAAGGGAAAATATCGTCGTTGTTGCTAAACGATTCGAAGCTGGCAACAAAAGTTATTAGGGAAATACTGAACTGTGGGAAATTCAATTTAACACGTAAAAGAATAACATCAATATCAATAATGAGCATTTCTGTTTTCTTTATAATTTTGCTCACAAAAGTCAGATTGCTCCGCAACAACAACTGACTTTCAGCTTAGGATCTATTCTATGATAGCGATGTGTTAAATATATTCAAATAGATTCTGGGCTACTTCACGAAACGATCCTTTACATAATTGGCAATTCTCATAGTAATTTTCATATAACCTTCAAATGGCACGTGCACAATCAAATTACATCCAAATCAGCTAAAAATTTGGGAGGACTATTAAAATAGCAAAAACAATCGTTTAAGCACAGGGGAGCGAAAAAGTCAAAATTTGAATCACTCTATTGTACAACCTTCCCCCAACATGAGAAAACACTAGCATCTGGGCACCGAAAATGGAACAAGTGCCAACATGCCCCTTTTAAATTGAAAATAATGACACCAATCCAATGATGTAATGCCGGAAATACTCAGAACATTGGCAACTTACATTCATATTGATGGCTTCCAGCCAGAAGTTGCGAAATAGCTGAAACGTATGCCCTGCAATTATATACCAATTTCCTCCGAAGCAGCTTGGAAGGTCGACCATCGCAACATAAATCAACCTGCCTGTTTGGGATCCAGCAAAAGTAGGTTCTTTTTACTTTACAAATTTCTCTAATCGGGATAAAATTGGGCTTGGACGCCTATTCCCTTTGTTTTAATTCATTTATATTTGGCATCGCTCGCTTGAGTTCAAATTATTTTCCACCAATTGTTGTTCGTACCGAATCACTTCTTCATAAAAAAAACAGTTAGTGTGTCCACATCCGGCACTCAAATAAACTCCCAGCCACACTTACTCCCGCTTTAATTGCAGTGCAGAATCTTGCCCAACCGAGCTCGTTCATCTTCGCGACAACCTCTCGCAGTGAAAGTCTCGCCACCTAATTATCGTTATTGTATTTGCGAGAACACCGCAATTAGCAAGGCGAATCCGTCGTCAACGGCCATAACAACGTGGTGCCATAGCTGCAACAGGAGTACTTATAGGCCCTGGTACAATCGCTAAGCTACCGAGCGAAGACTCCATGTTTCAGGATTTATCATATCAGTATAAAAGAAAAAACACATAAATATACTTGGTAATTTTGAACATTTAAAATTGAAAATTATTTAGAGGTTTTCAGTGAAATGTCTTCACTTGTCATAAGACGCACTAACCTAACTCGATTGTTATATTTACGAATATCAACCATAAAGCAAAGGCCGTCTTTTGTGTAGTGCAAAATACAAGACATTAAGAGATGAGCCAGCCTTTGGGTTGTACATCTCTCTAATAAATGTATAGAAAAAGTACGAGACATTGAAAACGACCTTATTGTTGAGGTCGAAAGACGCATCGGGAACGTTATAATCAAGTAGTAAAATTAAATGGAATAGTACTAACTCTTCTTATGACTAATATTTAGTAGCCTTTTCCCAAAACAGTTCTCATATCTCCCCTCAAGACCATACGCCGTATGGCATCTTTGCGCCAAGGGTAATAAAATGCGACTTTGGAGCGTACTTTCCCGGCCTGTTGCCGTTGCGCGCAGGAAAAAAAATATCGTGCATATCGTGTTGAAAAACCACTTAGACAGGTAAGATGGGTAAGGCGTCAAAAAATAACTTCCTCCATTATGATCATCATCGTCATCATCATCATTATCACCTAAGCAGTGTCTCGAGAATGCAGCCAGATGTCGTCAAAGTTTTATCTTTCTTAATTTCAATTTGCATCACAGATTTTTGTTTATTCAAATTGTCAAAGCTGGTTAGAAGACTGACACAATTCAAAAATATTATTGTTCTAATGAGTTGCAATATTAGGACAAGAATAGTAGAGCAAGGTCGTCGAAGGATAAATCGATACATAGATGCACCTCGGTGCGTATACTGTGATCGGTTTTTAAATAAGTTGGCTGTACTGGTTTGTATTTGTCCTAATTGGCCTATCCATTTGGCTTAATACTATAATGGGTTGAAAAACGTAACTCTAGGGCCTCCTTTCTTCTCCCATCTTCTTTCTTCTTAACTTTTTCCTTCTTTCTTTTTATTCTATTTTACACGTTTCTCCTTATTTTTTCTTCTTTCTTCCTTATGTCTTCTTCCTTTAATCTTTTTCCTTATGCCTTCTTCCTTTTTCCTACTTTCTTCCCCTTTTTTATCTTTCTTCCTCTTCTTTCTTCTCCATTATTCATTCACACTTATTCCTTGTTCCCTTATTTATTTTATTTCATTCATCTCTTTTCTGCCCTTCTTCATGAACAGAAAATGAGAACATGTGTTCCAAATTTGGTTTTAATCGGTTGTGAGGTTTCAAATGCAAGAGCAAGGATGTTTTGAAACAAAATGCTCCCACCAAAGCCTGCCTTCTTTTTTTGTATACTCAGGATAAAGAATATGTGTACCAAATTTGACTGAAATCCAGGTGTTCAGAAGCTACACTGAATTGTTAGTTTTCTAAACAATACCCTTTCTGCACACTCTCTCCTGTTTTCTTATTAAACAAGCACCCCATCCCCCACCCCATCCATATAATCTTCTAATCAGACTAGAGAATGTGTGTACCAAATTTGGTTGCAATCGGTTAAGGAGTTCAGAAGTTACACAGAGTTGTCCGTTTTCTGAACAACACCCCTCCTTTAAGACCCTTCCCCTTTCCACAATTACCCTCTCATATAACCGTCTCCCCATAGTGAATGTGTACAATATTTGGTTGAAATCGGCCCAGGGGCTCAGAAGTTATATTGAATTTTTATTTTCTAAACAATACCCCACCCTCCACACTCTTCCACACCACCATCCTCATAGTTAACATGTGTACAAAATTTGGTCCAGGGGGTTGAAAGATACACTGAAAGGTTCGTTTTCTGAACACATCTTCTGTCCCACCTCTCCCCCTTTTCTCTATGACCCTCCCACTATCTTTGTTATCTTCCCCCGGAAATAGAGAATATGTGTACCAAATTTGGTAGAAATAGATCAAGTGGCTCAGAAGTAGTAAGCGATCATGCCTACATACATACATACATATATTGATTTTTATAGGCATGTACATACATTTTTTATTGGTTTATAGACCTTTTAACCTTTTGTTATTTAGGTCTAACGGAGTTTTCATAGTTATATACATCTTACTGTACAGTCCAATATTTTTGAGATAATCCAAAATTATTTTCCTAATACTGATTCTAATCCAACCTTTTCCCTTTCATCTTCCAAGTTGACACAATTTACCAAAATATGTTTTACTGTGAGGAGTTCATTACACCACTGGCAGGTTGGTATTGCTGTTCTATCAAAAAGATGTTTTTGAGTAATAAAAGTATGCCCAATACGTAGCCTAGATATGATTACACTATACAGGTAATCTTCGATATAACGTACCCCCGATACAACGTACACTCGATATAACGTCACTCGATATTGCGTACACTTTCCCCCGTTATAACGTACACTTTGAAAAATAATTTTAATTTGGGCAGTTATTACAAAATAATTTACTAAATTTATCAGCTAGAGGCATTAATCACTGTTTTCCCCAATTTGCACTATTCTCAAAATTCTCCCGAGGTATTGGATGATATTGAGGTATTGATGATACTGGTTTTAGGCATATTCTATGGACAAATGTCTAGTTGATATTGGTCAAAGTAGGAATTGATGACGGGTTGTTTTCAAGTTCATGTCAGCCAATATCGAGTAAATTATTGGTATTGTAGATCCAGGCTTGAAATGTGTACCAGATTATTTATAAATTATTCCTAGAGGAAATTCCTGGTGGAGCTCCCAAAATAATTTCTAGCCCAATTTGTGGAGGAATTTCTAAAAGAGTTCCAAAAAGAATTTCCGAATCAATTTTTGAGCAAAAAATCCGTTGAATTCATGAAGGAATTTAAAAAACTGAAGAAATTTTCGAAACGAGTTCGTAAAGTAATTTCTGGAGAAATATTTTAAAGAATTTCCAATGGAATTTCCGAAGGAATTCGTAACAGAATTTCCGACGGAGTTTTCCAAATGCATTTTAAGCAATTCCTAAAGGAATTTAGGAAGGAACTCCAAATTAAATTTGCAAAGAAATTCCTAGATTTCTACAGAAATTCATTCGGAATTCCTTCAGCATCTCTTTCCAGAATTTCTGGAATTGTTCCATCTGGAATTTCTTCTGGATTTCCTTCGAAAATAGCCCTAGGAAGTTGTTCTTTCCGAAAATGCACCAGTAATTTATTTTAAAGTTCCTCCAAGAATCCTTTAAAGATTTCTCCAGGAATTTCTTCGGCGATTCCAGAAAGGATTTCTTCAAGACATCTTGCAGAAATAAAATTAGTATTTCCTTTGAAAATTCTTCCAGGAATCCCTTAGACATTAGGTCAACACTTTCACATCGAATTCTTTCTTTAATTACTTTCAAGAAAATCCTAAGAACTCCGGAAATTCCTGCAACAATTTCTTCGGGAGCTCCTTGAACAACTATTTTAGAAATTATCCCAGGAATTTCTAAAAATATTCTAGAATAAAATTCAAAGAAACTTCTGGGGAATTTCTAAACCCATTTGTAAGTGTTGGTTTTTTGTTACGTGATGAGTGTTGCCGAGAACTTCATGAAAATGTAGTCTAATGCGTGAATTGTTTGTGTATGGTAGGTAAAACTTTTCCCAGCACTTTAGCAACTGGCGTAGAGCAGGGCATGATTGGCCTCCACCACCCTATAAGACCGCATTCAACCACTCACCATAGTCCTCCAACCCAACACTGTAATTATCGCTTTGCTAGCCCGCGGCTATTTCTCTCAGGGTCGGCGCTCTGTTTGCTTCGGATTACTTACCTTTACCTTTACCTAGAAACCACATGGACTTAAGACAGCCAAATGAAGGGAAACCAGGTCTATCTTTGCATAGAATAAGTGGCACGAACACATGAGAGTAGGCTTTACATTATGTTTTTATTTAAACATTAGGTTTGGGTTAGTAGAGGAAGGAAGGAGGAGGCATCGTTGCGGCCGTACCAAAGCACCTTAACTCAACTGAGCAGAAGAGGATCGTCATACTTGCGTCGTTGTAGGCAGCCACCACGAGTGGCCTTCGATGGAGTGCTTCGAGAACAGCGAGCAGGGTCGCCGGTTCGCTGTTTACTTGTTGGTCCACAGGAGGCCCTCCACGGCCGGTTGGAATGGTCTCGAGTATCTCGGTGAACTGGTTCGGCAGGGTAGCAGTATTCGGTGGTCTTTTCGGTGTCCAGGAGTAGTCTGACACGGCTCGATGGAATTCGGTGGATTACTTCGGACATGCAGGTAGCGTCGTTGGTTTTGTGGTTCTTTGTTGGCGGACGAGTGGCTTCGGAACGTCGAGGATGACAGGCAGCTTAGCTGGTCCGATGGTCACACACCATCTCACGGGTGACTGGATCGTTTGATTCGTAGCGGAGAGAACCCTAAGTGGTTCCGGGCGCCAGCCGTTGCTAAACGGCCACTTCACATGGAGTGTTTTTGCCACGAAATCGATGACGGCTGGTCTACCACGTGTTTCGAGGGCGGATTGGGCTAGTTGCTTCTTCGGTCGACCTTCCGAGGATGAATCCAGCCAGTCTTCTTCTTATTCGACGTCTCTCGGGCTCACAGACGGGGCGGCAACGCATCGGATATTGAACTCTAGCAAGCGGGGCGAACCCGCGGACCTCACTAGAGTCCTCACCTCCAAGACTGTGGTTGCCGCTTACCGTTGCGTGTGGCTCGACGATAACGAAAGCTCGTCGGTCACCAGTCCGGAGCTCGCCGATTCTTCCTTCTTTCGCCTCCAGAAAGGAACCACGCTGTGGCGATACGAATGTCGAATTCTGCGCAACACCGACTATTCTTCGACCGTTCTTCACAATTTACTGAGAAGCCTATCACTCGGCCCGTCACTTCAACGCACTTTGAACTCTTACCACGAGGCCCACAAAAAGGGCTATCTATCGAAAAACTTTTTCTGCTTGCCTTATCACGTCTATCTTTCTTATTTCTTGACTAGCAGACGCGGACTCCCTTTTTTTCGTCTCCTAGACCAATCTGCTCTTTCTCTCCCTCTCTTCATTATCTCCGGAACTAAAGCAGGAATACCACCATTGTAGATGGTGAACTACGTAGATAGAGATGCTAGACGTATCCTCAGAAACATGGGCGGTTTCAGGGTAGGAGATGAAGGGATTTTAAGGGTAATGTCTAAATAATTACTTAAATCTGAAATAACTAATTTGCCACAACCTATATATATTTTTTCCATATTTTTCTTAAAAATATTTTATTCTACGAGATAAACCGGGTTCCCAATATTGGGAAAAAGGTATTGGTTCCAGTTGTACGGTAACAACACCAGAGGGCCAGAAGCACCTTCGTTAAGTAGTCACTAATGGGTGGCGTAATTGGGTCGATACTATGAGACGAGGTTACTGACCTGGAAAAGGAGGTCATGACCCTGGGTTGCGGTCACTATTCTAAAGTATTTCGAAGCGAACGGATGTTACAAAGTTCATTTCATTTATTTAGTCTACATCTAAACAGATAACACTGAATCAACAATTTGACGCCACAATACACGGTTCGAGGCCGCAGGGTTACAGGGTTACTGTTCGGCATTCTTGCAACATGTCCTGCCCATCGTACCCTTCCGGCTTTAGCTACCTTCTGGATAATGGGTTCGCCGTAGAGCTGGGTGAGCTCGTGGTACATTCATCGCCGCCACACACCGTCTTCTTGCACACCGTCAAAGATGGTCCAAAGCACCCGTCTCTCGAATACTCCGAGTGCATTCAAGTCCTTCTCGAGCATTGTTCATGTTTCATATCCGTAGAGGACAACCGGTCTTATTAACGTCTTGTATATGACACATTTGGTGCGGTGGCGAAAGAATGTTACAAAGTTACCAAAGTTGGAAATTGAAGAGTAGAGAAGACAGTGTGTGGAACAAGAGAAAGCGTTGAGGACACTCTTTTCGGGTTGAAACCCCCAGCAAGAGCCGCCGTCATTCTCTGGTTTCATAGTCAGCCTAATCCGGCATTGTTTCCGCTGATAGTCGATTGGTCGAGTTGCAACGAAGCAAGGAGCGAGGAAGATCCCCAAGCTACCCCGGCGATACAACCACCGGTGCACTGGTAAGCAATAGTTGCAGCATCCTAATTGTGACTGAATATGGTCACATATAAGTTACTGCAATCTATGTGCAACTTGTGTGCTGCTCGGCAGAGTTGCTCGCTACTGCGTTGACGGCCACAGAAAGAAGGAAGGAAAAAGAGGAAGGAAAGAAATGGAGTGGTGCAGTGCTGCCAGGAAGAGGCTGCTCTAAAGACGGGTTAACTATAGAGATTTATTCACAAATACCTTAAAAAATTTCTTCAGAAATTTCTGTGAGTGTTGTACTTAATTTCTTAATTGAAAAATTTAAAGAAAATCTGGATTTTCTAAAAAGTTCTCCAGAAATTCCTCCTTAAGAACTTTCTCCAGCAAATCTTTCAGAATTTTCTGCAGGAAATAACTTAGGATATTCATCATTTTTTTTTTTCAGTAACTCTTTCAGAAATTTCTTTGGAAATTCCTCTGGAATTTTCTTCAGGATTTCCAGAATTGCTTAAAATATCTATGAGGAAATTCCTTTAGAATGCTTTTTTGGTAATAACCAGCGGAAAATCCTTCGGAAAATAGTTAGGAAATACTATTTAGAATTGCTTGGGAAATCCTTTCGGGGAATCTTTAACTATTTCGTTAAAAATCCATCAGAAATTTCTTCAAACATTCTGTTGTAAATACCATAAGGGAAGTATTAAAATTTCTGGAAGAATACAACCAACAAAATATTTGATAGAATTCAGGTATTTTGCATGCTTTTATTGAAGAAAAGTATTCCCAAAGGAATCTCTGAAAAAATATATCAAAGAAATTTACGATGAAAAAATCTTACATTTCACCAGACTTTTACTCAGGAACTTCTCTAAAAATTTCATCGAAAATTTCGTATAAAATTGATCAAAATTGGCGTGATATCAGATTTTTTTTTCAGTAGGTATAATGTTGGCGTACATAATTAAATGTCAGTGAAAATATTCAATTTGATGAGTCACGTGCCCCATCGTGTCCTAGTTTAAATCCACTAAAGATCGCGGATACTCAATAAATGAATATTCATTCAAACGGTGCAATGAACACAAGCCTTGTTTTTCCTGTAGCTCTTAGACTCTTATTTCCTGTGCTTTATATAGATATAAAATGAGGCATTCAATTCTTTGGGTCATTTTTCTTAGTAAATAACAAGTTTGTAGGTCTTGTTCACAAGAAAAGCTGTTTCACACTGTTAGCTGAGCCTTATATAAACAAATATTATTCGCCCATGAAATACATGATAGTACAACATTTAAGTAGTGTAAAATAAGGATGATTACTCATGCTTCGATATAACATACAATTCGATATGACGTACAACTTTGAAATCGATATGTACGTTATATCGAAGTTTACCAGTATCTTCTTGTCTTACATTTAATCTTGAATGGGATCACATTATTTTTTACTTATCGAAGTTTGTTATTATCAACTCTTTCCCATTCACTTTGCCAGTTGATTAACGTGGTCAATTATATTCCTTTCTACTTTTCTGTAATCTAAAACTATTGAGCTATCAATACCTTCCTGTAAAGCGTGTTGGCATCTCGGTCAGATTTTTCGTTCTCTTCAATACCTATATGGCTTGGTACCCACAAAATTACTATTTCTTTTTTGTTTAGATATATTGGTCGGTAGTTCATTGAGTTCGTTTTATCTTCACTTCCTTTATAAATTGGAATCACTATTGATTTAGTCCATTTTTAGGATATGCCGACGTCCCCACAACTTATTACAAGCTACCAATAGTTTCCACCTGCAGTCTTGCGGTAGGTTTCTCAAAATTGCGTAGTGTACGTTGCCTTCACCTGGCGAAGCATCATTAAGGCTTTCTAAAGACTCTTCCAATTCATATTATGTAAAATTCTTGTTGCATTCTTCATCTCCTTCATCGGGGATTAAAAATGGGTGATTTTTGGCTCATCTTTTAAGTTCTCGAACATTTTCTGCATAGGCAAAATCATTAGACACACTACAAAAAACTTCCGCTATTATTTCAGCAATTCCTGAGCTTATCGTTTCTTCTCGTCCTTCATATCTGATTCCCCCAATATTTGTCTGCTTATGCTTTTCTTGAAGTAATCTGCATTTTCTCCACATTTCCTGTTTTATTGCTGCGCGGACTTCCGCAGTCCACCACGGAACCGATTTGCGCTTAGGTGCTCCTGCAGTCCGTGGTATTGATTCTTCAGCTACGGTTAGGATACTTAGCGTGATTTTCCTCATTTGTTCTTCCGGTTCGATGTGTCTGCTGCCAATCTGCCTCGTCTATTTTCCAATTTGGTCGAGTTGGTGTTTCTCTTGTCTGTCCAGGGTAGCTTATAAAAGTTGGCATGCGGTCACTACAGGAACTTTCCTCCAACACTTCCATCCAACACTCCGATCCAACACACACACAACAAGTTTCCTGCAAGATGTGTTGTAGAGGCTGCTACATCAATGCATTACCCTTTTCCTGTTGCTTGACTAAAGAACGCTTGCTCTCCAGTGTTGAGTACCATGACTTCATTTTTTTTCAATCACTTCTTCCAGGTATTTTCCTCTTTTGCAGCTGTTTTCAGATTCCCTTAATGGGTGGTAGGCGTTCATATCACCAACTAGAAGCGTAGGCAAGTTTGTGCTATGGAGTAAATTATCGATGTCCGAACTATCAACGTTTTCTCTCAGCGGTGTAACCGATGGTTTCAAAAATGGAACTTGTGACTTGATCACAAGATATGATTATTCCGCCTCGCGGATACAACCCTGGGTTATGCTCACGCAGCGAAAGAGAATGGTACTCTTTCTCCCAAATCCTACCCGACTCCCACGGTGGCACTCTCTCCGGATGTATTTATTTCCAGCGGTTTGAGCGACGGCAAAAGAAACTCAGCCGAAAGCAGCTATAGGTAGGGCCAGGGGCGATGGTATGCACAAATAGGATAAAAATACAAATACGACAAAATCGGAATTGTTCGTATTTCTTGTGGGTTTTTAGAGGAACGAGCTTGGCATTCTAGCAGCACCAAGTCTGTTCTGTCCCGACAACATCAGCGAGCAGATAGTGCGCGCCGTGAAGTAGATGTTAATTTAAAAACGTATGTTTGATATAATAGTGAATAGTGATTTTTTCTAATATTTAGATTTGCTCTTTAACTTATAGGGTAGTCGGAAAAATTATACCAAAATATCCTTATCGCTAGTGTTAGTTGTGTGCTGAAAAAGTTGTTCAAAAGTTGTTAGTATCGTAAAACAAAAACTTATACAAAATTGAAGAAATTAAAAATATTAAATGTATCCACAATAGGGTAAAGTGATCTTTTCGGTCATCTGTATATCAACACTGCGATAAAAGTTCAATTGCTCAGAAAAAGGTAAATTTCTAAATAATTTCCGATTATTATATTCCCTACTTGCGGTATAATGCGGGTTGAAATAAGATTTTGGTGGAGACAATCAAAACCACGTGTGACCTATTCTAATGATGGCGGATAGGTCCATAAAGGGCCTTTTATTTTCTTGGCTTTCAACAGCTTTTGTCGGGGACACACACAACGTCACGAAAAACGCTCCGACAAAGACACGGGACAGACAGAGACGACGCAAACCGTTCAAACCCATAGCGGGCAGGCCGCCATTTTGGAGAATACCCGGTGGCAAGAAACGTGAGCATTACGCGTTCGCGGGCCTCGAAGCAGTTTCGGGAGAATTTGGAGACGTGGACGTCATTACACTTTCGGCGCAAGCATTCCAGCGGTCCGAGGGAAATCTTTAAGCCCCACCCGACGATAATACTCCACTAGGGCTTCGTGCCCATTTCCGGCACCTAGCGGACGTTTTCTATTACTCCGTCTTCTGGAAGGAACACCCTAATCCATTTCCGCCGAGGAAAATCGAGTCGATCAATTCGCGAGACCAACTTTGGAAACCAGCAGGACGCCAACCCGTCGTCTGCATAAAAAAACCGCAAGTAGAAGAAAATCTGTGACGTCACATGTTAGTTTAAGCCAAATGGCAAACAAAACCAATACCCTTATTGTTAAAATTAAGTGTTCTCAACACAATGTTGCGCATGTTAAAATAGAGCATAAAATCGTTTACAGATGTTAAAAATTTCACTATTTATTCTTGATTTTTCATTCGTTGCTATCGGTCTCAAACGAGAGTCTCCAGGCCTTCCTCACCGTGTTGTTGGTTCAGAACATAATTTGTGTTGCGGCTTTTGAGCATTGGTACCCATTAGGTTCTATTTGTGAGTGCTATCAAACATAGGTTTGCTTATGGATATGCTCTAACATAGTGAGTTCCCATTGGAGGTGAGTCTACCGGTTGAACTGAGTTGCCGTGGATGTTGTACCGTTTCACCCAATTCCGACCCTGTTGATCCCCTTTTCCGATGAGCATAGCCTAGGGGGTTATAGCGGTAAGAAGACATTGTTGATTGCCATACTTAACGGAGGGCCAACTTTAACTATTATGGCCTCCAGTATTGTTTCAATTTCTATCTCTTCGCTTTCTAGTCCAGTATAATCAAAACACCTCCAGACGCCCGTTGACAACACAGTCGTTATAAATTGTGTATCCATTTATTTTTGGTTTATTTCGGTTTGAACACATGGTTTCCTGGAGGCGTATCAATAATGGCCTCCATTTTTGACGTAAACTACGTCTAAGGGGAAGACTCGGATACAGGGTGACAAATGAAAATTTCCAAATTCTAGACCGTCACGAAATCATGTAAGATTTTGAACTTTAATAGCGCCTCTATCTTCCGATGGATTTTTGAGATTTATATATCAATCGACTCGGAAATTCTCTACCAATTTGTCAATTATATTGAAACTTTGGATCATGAACGTTAAAATAGGGTATCGGATCATTTTGGCAGCACCCTCTTTTCTTGTCCGCAAGAGTCTCGTTTCGGCCGTCGCCGTTCAGTGCGGTTGGCTTTTGGACTCTGCTTTTTGTGCGGTGTTTCGCACAAAAGGTAGAACAATGGAGCCGGAGCGGAGCAGTGACCGCGGTCGAAACAAAAATGCGTAATGTAGTGCATGGTGTATAAAAAGTGATGCAGATAGGGGCATGTTTGTGCAGGCATGAGACGATCAATTGTTATCAATGCCAATGCCCTTGCTAGTAATGCAATCATCGCAATGTAATTGCACAAACATGTTTATATTAAAAAACGACTTTGGAAAAATGTTGAGCTTTTCTTTTTGCAAACTGAAAACTAATAAGGCCGTTACACATATTTATTAAAAATTATGGTCTACGCAAGGTCAAGGTCTACTGGTCTCCGCAAAGTCAAGGGGGAGGGGGTAATCTTCTTCTTCTTCTACTGAATCGAGCGGCGTGAAAATTTGAATGCAGAGGTTTTTGGGGCCGGGGAAGGTTCTTAAGATGGTTCGAGACCCCTCTTCTCTTTGAAACCTGGCTCCTATAAAATGGAAACAAATCTGGCGTGAGGAGGTTTTGGAAGGGAAGATATGTTTCTGTGGTGGTTTGAAACGCCTCCCCCTTCTGGAAAGGGGGGCTCCCATACAAATGAACCAGAAATTTCTGCATAACTCGAGAACTAATCAGAGAATAAATCAATTTTAGGCGAAACAAAGTTCGTCGGGTCTGCTAGTAATAAATAAATATTAAAATGAAAAAAAAAATTAAAAAAACTTCTCGGATTTGTTAAAGAACCTTTTGAAAGTTCTCAAAATTTACCGGAATTTTTTTTGTTGCCCCTCAAATTGGTATTTTTGAGCAAAACAATCCGAAGGGGAGGGGAGACATATTTTTAAAAAATATTTATATCGGCCCAATAATATTTTGTCCGATTAAATGCGCGACTGAATCAGAAAGATTTAACTTTGATTCAGGAGGTGTGAATGCACAAGATATTTTTATAATACGTGGGTGCAAACATGCGGTACTTATTGTACACGACAAAAGCTTCGGAACGCATACGTTCTTGAAACGGGCTATATGAGTTACAATAGAGATATCACCTTCTTGCTCCCTGATTCAAAAGTCTTGCAATGATATTAATAAAATGGTTGCACGAATATTTTATCCATGGTGACATTCAGTGTTGGTAGAATCATACTCAAATCTGAAGCTAACTCGCCTGCGATTCTGTAGGGGGAGCGCTTGAGTTTCTCGGCCAGAATCGCATCGCTTCGCTTACTCCCCGAAAAATTATATCGTAAAAAGCGTCAAAACGCAATCAAGGCGTATGTTTTGTTTATATATGCAATTATTAGCTACTGTTTTAGACGAAAAACAGTTAATTCAATGCATTCAACAATGAAGAACACGTAAATTTCATGCAATGATGCAAATTGCGATTCGAATCATGAGCAAACCTCTGGGCCATGATTCTGATGGAATTTGACTGACCAACACTGGTGACACTGCCAGATAGTGGGAGTTAGATTGTAAACACACACACACTTTTCCTGTCCGCAACGTTTAACGTCCGCAACTCGCGCGCATCACACCCAAATTAATTTGGTTTTGGTACATGATTGACATTTTATGATTTCTAGTGATGCACCAAAAACGGAAAAGAGGATGCTTCCCTAGAGCTTCTTCTATTGAAATATTTCATCAAATGCTTCAAAACCCCAATGTAGGCAATTCGGATCCAAGAAAGGCATTGTTACCACTGAGGAATAAATTTGGGTTTTCATAGTTAATTTTTAAAACAATTGTCGTATCCAACAATTTTCATATCTTAAGATACGCTAGTTTTGTTCGAAACCAGTGACATAAGTAATCAAATAAATTTTCCAAAAATATTCATGCATGATGGCACTACAATCCTTAATGAACAAAACTGCCTTACGTAGTTTACGTTGGGCGGTTGTGTCTTGTACATAATCCTTCTGATTTTTTTTCATTCTTCTTTTTCTTCTATGGCTCTACATTCCAACTGGAACTTGGACTGATTTTCAAGAATTCTATTAGCATTTCCTTAGTTATTAATTGAAAGCTTGTCTATGCTCGCTATTGCATGATTATGCATGTTGTGTGGCAAGTACAATGGGTACACTATGCCCAGAAAGTTTCCAACCCGAAAACATCCTAGACCGGACCGAGAATCGAACTCACCATCTCCGGATTGGCAATCCTACGCCTTTGCAGGCAAGGCTACTGGAGACCCCAATTTTTGATTATTAGATCCAGATCTTGTAATTGGTGTCCATTTTCTTCTATACAGCCCCTTCCCGATTTTGGCAACACGACCGGATTTTAATGTTGCCAAAATGGGGATGTTGCCAAAAACGGGAAAAAAATTTCATACAAAATTTTATTTTTTTTTTTGTTTGCATGATTGAAGCTAAATATTTAGAATATGTACTACCAAGTATGCGGAGTGTGTTTAAGTGATGCACGTGTTCATAATTGTCATTTTTGCGATTTTATTCATAACTCGAAGATTGTAGCTCAAACAAAATTGAAACAAACTCAAGAATGGTAATCAAACGATAATGTAACTAATTAGCCAATTTCATAATACAAATTTAATCCATATATATAAAACTCAATGTTTGTATGTTTGTATGTATGTTTGTATGTATGTTCCAGCATAACTTCTGAACCCATTGACCGATTTCAACCAAATTTGGAACACACATTCTTCATCTTAAGGAGACGACGATAGGGGGGTTAGGGATGCTATTTGGAAACTGGGGAGGTGTGGGGAGGGATATTGCTAAGTTTTGATCAACTCAGTGTACCTTTTGAACCCCTTGGCCGATTTCTACCAAATTTGGGACACATTCTTCATCTTAAGGACACGACGATAAGGGGTTAGGGATGCTATTTGGAAAAAGGGGAGGGTGTGGGGAGGGTATCGCTAAGTTTTTGATCAACTCAGTGTACCTTTTGAACCCCTTGGCCGATTTCTACCAAATTTGGGACACATTCTTTATCTTTAGGAGATGACGATAGGGGATGCTCTTTGGAAAAGGGGGATGGTGTGGGGGGGGGGTATTGCTAAGTTATTGATCACCTCAGTGTACCTTTTGAACCCCTTGGCCGATTTCTACCAAATTGGGAACACACATTCTTTATCTTTAGGAGATGACGATAGGGGGTTAGGGATGCTTTATGGGAAAAGAGGAGGGTGTGGGGAGGGTTATCGCTAAGTTGTTGATCAAATCAGTGTACCTTTCGAACCCCTTGGCCGATTTCTACCAAATTGGGAACACATTCTTTATCTTTAGGAGATGACGATAGGGTTTAGGGATGCTTTATGGAAAAAGGGGGAGGGTTATCGCTAAGTTATTGCTCAAACCAGTGTACCTTTTGAACCCCTTAGCCGATTTCTACCAAATTTGGAACACACATTTTTTATCTTTAGGAGACGACGATAGGGGGGTTAGGGATGCTATTTGGAAAAAGGGGGAGGGTGTGAGAGAAGGGGTATCGCTAAGTTTTTGATCAACTCAGTGTACCTTTTGAACCCCTTGGCCGATTTCAACCAAATTTGGAACACACATTCTTCATCTTAAGGAGACGACGATAGGGGAGTTAGGGATGCTATTTGGAAAAAGGGGGAGGGTGTGGAAAGAGGAGTATCGCTAAGTTTTTGATCAACTCAGTGTACCTTTTGAACCCCTTGGCCGATTTCTACCAAATTTGGAACACACATTCTTCATCTTAAGGAGACGACGATAGGGGGTTAGGGATGCTATTTGGAAAGAGGGGGGGTGGGGGGAAGTGTATTGCTAAGTTTTTGATCAACTCAGTGTACCTTTTGAACCCCTTGGCCGATTTCTACCAAATTTGGAACACACATTCTTCATCTTAAGGAGACGACGATAGGGGGGTTAGGGATGCTATTTGGAAAAAGGGGGAGGGTGTGGAGGGAGGAGTATCGCTAAGTTTTTGATCAACTCAGTGTACCTTTTGCACCCCTTGGCCGATTTCTACCAAATTTGGAACACACATTCTTTATCTTTAGGAGATGACGATAGAGGGATGCTCTTTGGAAAAGGGGGAGGGTGTGGAGGGAGGAGTATCGCTAAGTTTTTGATCAACTCAGTGTACCTTTTGAACCCCTTGGCCGATTTCTACCAAATTGGGAACACACATTCTTCATCTTAAGGAGACGACGATAGGGGGGTTAGGGATGCCTTTTGGAAAAAGGGGGAGGTGGGGGGAGGGGTATTGCTAAGTTTTTGATCAACTCAGTGTACCTTTTGAACCCCTTGGCCGATTTCTACCAAATTTGGAACACACATTCTTCATCTTAAGGAGACGACGATAGGGGGGTTAGGGATGCTATTTGGAAAAAGGGGAGGTGTGGAGGAGGAGTATCGCTAAGTTTTGATCAACTCAGTGTACCTTTTGATCCCTTGGAACACACATTCTTCATCTTAAGGAGACGACGATAGGGGGTTAGGGATGCTATTTGGAAAAAGGGGAGGGTGTGGGGAGGGGTATTGCTAAGTTTTGATCAACTCAGTGTACCTTTTGAACCCATTGGCCGATTTCTACCAAATTTGGAACACACATTCTTTATCTTTAGGAGATGACGATAGGGGGTTAGGGATGCTTTATGGAAAAAGGGGAGGTGTGGGGGTGGGTTATCGCTAAGCTATTGATCAAATCAGTGTACCTTTTGAACCCCTTAGCCGATTTCTACCAAATTTGGAACACACATTATTTATCTTTAGGAGATGACGATAGGGGGGTTAGGGATGCCTTTTGGAAAAAGGAGGAGGGTGTGAGATAAGGGTATCGCTAAGTTTTGATCAACTCAGTGTACCTTTTGAACCCCTTGGCCGATTTCTACCAAATTTGGAACACACATTCTTTATCTTTAGGAGATGACGATAGGGAGGTTGGGGATTTTTTATGGAAAAAGGGGAGGGTGTGGGCAGAGGGTATCGCTAAGTTATTGAACAACTCAGTGTACCTTTTGAACCCCTTGGCTGATTTCTACCAAATTTGTATCAAATATTGTATGTCCTGAGGAAACAACTTTAGTGCATGATGGTAGGTCATTTTAAAAGGGAATGATGTGAGAGAGGTATTGTTTAGTAATCGATCAATTCAGCATAACTTTTGAACCCATTTACCGATGTCCACCAAATTTGGAACCCATATTCTCTGTTTAAGGAAGACTGTATCAGACTGGATAGGAGAGTCATAGCTGAATGAGAGAGAGGGTATATTTATTAAACGAACAGTTTAGTATACCTTTTTACCGCATGGGTCAATTCAAACCTAATTTGTAAACACGTATTCTCTGCCCAAAACTATTATAGAGAGGCTGGGAGAAACTTTTGGAATACGGGAGGTTATTGGGGTTGCATATTGTTTGGAAAACGACTTAATTCAAAATCCCTCCTATTTAGTTCATTCGAGGTTCTTTCACATTGTACAATGCTCCAAAAACAAATTTCCCGAATTTCTCAAAAATAGCAAATCCTCGAACATAACATTTTCCCGGTAATAACATTTCCCCAAAAATGACTTCAACGAAAATGATATTTCCCAAAAATGATTCTTACCGATACACATATTCCAGAATATGGCATTTCCCTGAAAATTACATATCTCTGAATGAAGCAGGCCATTAACATAACACTATTTGGCTTGAGGTCATTCGACATGAAGGGCATTTGGAATAATTATGAACAGCATCAGAAAAATCTTTCATAGAAAGCATGCATTTGCTGGGTATATAGCGATGATAATTGTTACCCTTCATCGGAATCATGGCTTGCCCAGTGAAAAGCAATGATTAATGTGTTTCCTTCTGAATGGTGGATGTGATTGCTTCTTTAAAAGTAGGCATTTGCCTGGAATAAGGCAATGGTGAGTGTGATCCCTTCTTTAAAAATGGGCGTTTGCCCGGGATGAAGCATCGGTGGATGTTTTTCCTTCTTTAGCAATTGACGTTTGCCCGGAATAAGCCTATTCTAACCAACGATCCCATTTTCAAGATCAGTCAATGTTTCCATAAACCTTCTTTTAATCAAATGATGAAGTATCAATAAGTTAACAAAATTACTCTGTTGACCAATTGGTTTTATCTTTTCCTGATTGTAAAAAACTGAAAACCAAACTGGAAATTCCGAGCAAGGCCGGGTACATAAAGCTAGTAATAAATAATATTTGAAATTAACAATAGCGTCGGCCATGTCCTTACAAAAAAATTTAGTGATAAAAAACGTTTATATAGTAGTCCATTGAAGTGCTGACTTCAAGCTGACATCTCATATAAATTTGTCCACCGAAATGCTTGTTTTTATCATAATTCACTATATAAATCAAATAGCCATCCGACGGATACAAGATGACTAAATGTGCTACAAATTTCGGATTCTTATAAAATGGATTTTTATAGAAGCAAACTTTCTTGTGGTCGGTGTGATTGAAAGTAAAGTTCTGTGCACAATTTTTGCTGACATTATGGGAAAAAGAATGCGAGGCATAAGACGTTCTGTTGTTTTAGAAAATGGTAACGGAAAACTGCATTCAGCAACATTGGTCAAGCGTAGTGCGAGTAGGGGTTAACTACACTCGACTCACTAAAACCAAACCTCTTTCTATGCTATGCTCAATCTATGCTACATCCATAGCCAATGAGTGAACTGCCTCACTCAGATGGATGCCAAACAACGAGTAAGAGCGATCGTTGCTGTGATAAACAATGAGCAACACCGACTAACAAGCCAAGCCGTGGTGAGGTAATGTAAGCAATGATAAGATAGTCGAGAGAAAGTATCAACGCCTCCCATTCAGTGTACTAGAATTCCAGACTCATAGAGGTCTTCATTTTTAGAATGCTTGAATGGATTCTGCTATTAGCGCACCAGAACGTCGCTCATTGTTGTGTTACCAAGTGATTCGCTTCACTCAATAAGCTTCCATTGGTGAGTGTTAAAGACCATTAAACGGTATTTTTTAATTTTTTTTATTAGCGAGACTTTCAGTCCTGGGATGGCTCGTCTCCAAATAAACGGTAAATCATCTAACGTCCAATTTTAAAGATCTTAAGAAGCTCATAACTTGCCCCGCGGAAGAGCATCAAGTTGGCTTAGATTAACCCGATTTTTCTCATGATCTGATTTTTTTTCAATGCCTGCCTTCAAGGGTCTCATTACGATTACATGTTACTAAACTCTTACTATTACTGTTGAACTGTTAGCAAGCATGCTGGAATCAAAAGGCTCGTTGTGCAATTGACACATCAGGAAAATGGAAAAGCCAACAGTGTTCTGATATTAATCGCTAGATAAATTTGTGTAAATTTTAAACAATAAGATTCTTTGAAATAAAATTGTTGCTTATTTTATATATGGAAATTCAGCAGAAAGACGGATAAAATGATAAAATGACAGTTTCTCGGCTCGTAATGAGCAAAACGACTTGATGGCTAAACAGCGTATTTTGAAAATCGGCGGGCTTCGCTTAATAGATGTTGTACTATGTACAACGGTGTGAGTCAGCTTATCGACGACAAAATCAGTGAGATGCCAAAAAATACGACATTCTACGGTGGGCTGGTTAGATTAGGGTAGTGTGAATAGGGAATGGAATAGTGTGAATAGGACATGGAAAACGTGAATAAAAAGAGCAGAAATGTTTCAATAGACATTGTTTGCAATGAGCGGTAATACTAGTGGTGGTTCATTAATTCAGTGGAAGTGCCCACTATTCGTACAGAGCCCATAATACGCATATAAACCCTAATGACATTCACTTTTGGTTTTGTTTATCCTATTAGATATTAATAAAAAGGGTTTAAGCTCTGAAAAGTAATAACAAAAATATTTTCGAAGTTGTTGCCAAAATCGGGAAGAAAATGTTGCCAAAAACGGGTGTTGCCAAAATCGGGGGTAGACAAAAACGGGTGTTGCCAAAATCGGGATGGGACTGTACTTTGATTTGCAAGCCGTGATCCTTCAGTTGCGGCATTGTTGGCAGACCGTCGGCAGGCGACTGACAGAGCACAAGTGGGAACGTAACGTCCTCGCTCGCGTCCCTCAGACTAGTCTATCTTGTGAAGAGTGGGGTGGCTACTTTCTCTTCACCTAGCCCCGGCCAACTCACCGTTACGCTTCTTCATTGTAAACTATTTCCGCATCCAATTTCTCTCAATTTAGCTACTTCCTTAGCAATCCCACTACTTCTTGAATGGTATCCTTTTTCGTGTCCTTCTTGAGTGCTTCCTCCAACCTGACTATTTCCTCTTTGAGCTTTCGAATCTAATTGTCTTTCTTGCTATATTTCCAGATTTGTTCGATCCTATCTTGCGCGCTGCTTACAGCAGAGTACGAGGCATTAGCTTGCAGTTTTAAGAACTCTTTTCTGGCTTCATTGAATGTTACACCGGTTTCCACTTTGATGATGTATTCTTCTTTTAGATAGACTGGACAGCTCTTACTTGCAGGTGAGTGTTTACCCTTGAAGTTTTTACACAAAGCCTCCATACTGCATTGAGTATCTACGTTGATAATCAATAATTGATAGTCACTACCAAAGTTGCAGTATTTACACTTTCCCATTGTCAAAACGAGTAATACGACGTACCTTGCAAATCCCTTGCGGACTCAACCGCTCCAGTAGTTGTGCTTCTGGCATCCTAATAGCTGCTGATGCTGCTACGCAGTTGCTGATGTTCAGCACCGGGTGAAGCGTAACTACAGCTTTCGTTCCATCAATCAGCTGACTTATTTTCATCAGTTTTTTCGTTTGCCTCAGTTACTGATTTGCTAACGATTAATAGATTGTCTGGCAGACTTTATCCCTCGACAGCTCTTAGTGATAGTACAATGCGTTGACTATACATTCCTAGCCGTCCATCCATACTGGCAAAGTTCGATTATTTTGATTTCCTCCATGCCTTGATGGACCTCCCCAAAGGGGCCATGATGGCCAACAGCAAATGTGTGCAGTTTTAATTTTCCGTCAATGTTTTCTTCTCTGATTAAAAAGGATAGTTTCCACTCCCGATCTCGTTCTTGCCTAAACAAGTAACGACTACCCTTTAACCTAGTTTTCTACTTCACCCAAGAGTTGAAAGTCCAGGTGAAAAGAATTGAAGTGATGAGTCAATTAGTGAAATGCTTCTTCCTATAGCAGGTTGATGGAAACGCTTGGTGATTTGTTGCAGATAGTATCTTCACCACTACAACAAGGAGATCTCCCAACACGATGGAAAACTTTGTTTATTGGCGAAGCTTTCGATTGCGCCTAGCTGGTAGCAACCACTAAGCAAAGCTTTGGCCGTGCCTATAGCACGCAAACTTGCATGCTAGTCGTCTTGCTCGCTACTATTTTTATGACGCCAACAGAATTACTTATCTGTGTTGTTAATACTATTGGAACAAAACTGTTAAGAAAGTGTTATCCATGTTATATCGATACACCGACTATTTACACGTTACACTGCACTACCCGATTCTTGATACTTGAAATGAAAAAGAATTGCACTATAAAAAATTACTCTCTGTGCAATCCGACTAGTTTGAAATAGGGTTACCAAAAAACTCCAGTATATAGATTAGATCTCTTTATGTTTTCAAAAAGTATGAAAAAATCAACCGGTCAGCCCAGAATCTCAATTCTTATGCTAAATAAGCCTCCTGTCAAATTTTCAGCTAATTCGGATGAAGAATGTGAGTAACGTTATTGACGACTCTCTCACCTCTCCTCCTCTTGGGAGACATGAACGCGCACAACCCGGCCTGGGATGATCTAAAGCCCGATCTCCGTGGTGTCGACTTACTCAATAATTGTTCATCAACCATTTACAACGGCCATTCGGCCACCGACTTCGACGTGAACACCGCCAGTCGGTACATTTTCCCCATACTCAAGTGAGAAGTGTCTTTCGACCTTTTCGGGAGCAATCACTTTCCAATACGGATCACTGCTCACTTCGCCATCTTCTATTTTATTCCTACAACTTGACTAGTTCTCGCAGGTGACTGTTAGAATTGACTGATAGAGTTTGTAGCGCTAACCTCCTGCGGATCTACGGTTGTCGAGAGGCTAGTCAACCGTTGTCGACGGGAGAAACTCGAGGCTAATGAAGGATTTGACTTCCAACAGCGTCCTGGGTACGTGACCAGGACCTAGGAGATGTCCTTCAGGACGATAAACACGCTGATTAGGTATATCCCTTGACAGCTCGTTTCGGCATCCAATTAAAATCATTTAATTACCATCGCATTGGCAGCCCGTAAACCAAAACAAACCTCTGCCTTAGAACATAACCCCCAGAATCGAACAAAATTCCGCGTGAACTCGTTGCGAGTGCAGTGGGTGAGTGATTCCTTCCCATCCCGATAGATCGCGAGGACGTGCCCAGCGCTGTTATTGACCATTTACAAATACTAGAGCTCTCGGACTACGCAAATTGAGTTTGGAGAGCAAATCCCCTGCTTCCATCCACGGAGTTGCAACTACGCAATACACGATCATCATGCTCATGCTCACTGTTACGGTACCCAGCCGAATTTTAGAGATTCATCACCACCGATCCAGTTCCCTCGAGAACTTCCAAGTCCCACCGAATTCCTTAATAAACTAGCCTTTCTCTGTCGCTGAGCAGTCATTCACCCTCACCAGGAGTAACGGGAAGTGGAATAGTATCATCGAGTATCGAAAACCTTCCTCTTTCCGTCCTGAGTACGGAATCGGGACCTATTTTGCCAGCCTAAGAGATGTCCTTCAGAATGCCTTCGAGGAAGATAACACACTGATTTGGTATCCCTTACATCTCGAAGGTGTAATCGAATCTGGACACCACTAGTTTTGCAGCAACTCGCATTTAATCGGAATTTCCTCTAATGGCGATCACCGGACATATTCTTGGTCGCCATGAACGGGGTCTTTCGCTTTCTATCACCCAACGTTTACGTCTTCATTTACGCCGACGATATCACATTACTTGGACGCACTCGTATTACAGCACAATAAACTATCAGAACCGTGCATCATGTTGGGGGAACCCTTCATCCCATCCCAACCATAATATTGTAAAGTACTTGGCGTCTCCATCGACTGTGGTCTCACATTTCTGCCTCATTAGAACCCCGTCAAGTTAACTGCCATACCATAGGGTCTCAAACTCCTTTCAAAGGCCCATAAGACCAGCAACAGGGCTATTCTTCTTCACATTGGTGCAGCCATTATAGCAGATGGCTTTTTACGGTCTTAAACTCATCTGCATTACATACCGTAACCTCCTTAACGTCCTGTACCCGACCTTTAACAGTTATGTTCGGATCGCCTCCGGTGTTCAAAACCTGGAGGCTGGCATCTTGCCACTTCGCCACCGCGTTCTGGCTGCTATATGCGCTTGCTTCCTTCGATTCTTCTTCTGAGCATGAGCAGAGATGAGCAGGATAACTCACAATTGTAGTTGCTACTCCGTGATTGATAGAACTTGCGAAATTGCACAGGAACCAATTGAATGGAGCTTGGTTAGCTATCATTCCCAATGCAAATTTCGGAAATTCAATGCATTTTACTAAGTCAATTACGGCGCGGCCACGTCCTTACGGTCATCAAGGAAGGAAGGATTATTAGTTCAACTCTCGTTGGTACTAGAGACCGAGTATACCTTGCATCTTCACGATAGTCTTAGGATAGGATATTGTGTTAGTAAGAAGGATATATTATCTGGATTCACTTAATGCGAAATTAAACGTACTCGAACTATTTAAATAATTTTAAGAAAATAGAAATAAGAATATAATAGTTTTCATCCATGCACCAGTTGTACTTATGTAACTTCACTTTTGATACACACAGAGAAACTTTAAAAATATATCGTGACTGAAGCTGGCTTCTACTCTTCAGCCAAGTTAAAATAGAAATGGCAGAGCAGTTTCAGAAGCACATATTAGTTCCTCAAATTTGCGTAGTCATAGCTTTAGAATAATTGAAATTTCTAATACATTCATATTATTTTTAGACGAATTTATAGCATTACTTTGAAGCTAAATAATTTCTCAGGACTCATTAATATTTAATCTACTTTAGTTCTAAGCTTTTATCCTAAGCAGCTCAATGGGAAGGTTGAACAGTTTTCCTAGTTACTGTTTTCATAGTAAATTTTATATAAACTTCAAACGCGCGTGCTCACTCAAATTACATCCAAATTAGCTAAAATTTTGGAGGATTATTCAAATGGCAAATTATTATTATTATTGCAAATAAACCAATTCAAAGCATCGAAGCTTTTCCGATACTATCCATAGAAGGATAATTCCACTGAAGAGTTATTTTAAATTTCAATGTTTCCAAAGAAGTACAATGGTACAGAAATGATGTTCAGATATATTTTTAGCAGAGAGGTGTTGCTTTTCCACATTACATTTGCAGAACAGTCATCATGGAACGCATCTCTTTT